>NW_003307585.1:117995-118823 GCF_000143455.1 Volvox carteri f. nagariensis | reverse complement strand
CAGTGTGCACCTGCCCAGGTCCCGAACGAGGTTGCATGCTGGGTGCTCCGTAGGTGAGGGGCGGCCCGCGAGAAAGAAATGGCAGGCAATAGCAGCGCTCGCTCCCGCGACGCGACCCGGACCTACTTCATCCGCTTGCGCGGTTTGGTAGACGTGCATCAGGTACATGGCCACTATCTCTGGCCTGATGTCGTAAATGTCGCTCGCCCGAATGTGTAGTAGCTCTGCCCAATCTAGGAACTCCTGCCATGGCTCTTTGTACTGGGCGACTGTGCTGCTAGCTCGCGCCTTGTGCGCCTGGCTTGCCAACGCCAGAGCTAGATCGCCGATCATGGGGTTAGCGTCCAAGGGCACCTGGCCAAGCAGTGTCTGCGCGCGTGCCCTTATTCCTGTGAAAGCCGGGGGGCATAAGGGTCGGGGGGCACAGCGATCCGGCGCGGGGAAGGTGTTTGGAAATCGATGAGAAGTGCGAGCGATAGCCAGTTAGCGGACCCTTTTGGGATCTCGTTTCCCGAAGACCCTGGCAGGAAAAGATCATACGCCTTGCCCAGCTCTCTTAGGCCGTGGACGCAAGGCGCAAACCACTTCCCGTCTTGAGTCAGATAGGACCACCAGTCGCGCGTCGGCCAGAGGGGAACGATCAGACAGATGCGTGCTTTGCACAGCTCTGCGTGCCGCAGGACCTTAAGTAGCAAACAGAAAGGCGGGTTCGCCCAGCAATTCCGCCCCCAGTGGAACCGAAAGGCATCTACACCCGCGGTATCTGGCGTGAAAAAGCNGGGAATAGTATTGTGGCAGCTGGTGATTGGTGTGTGACGCGAAAAGATC
>NW_003307585.1:116721-117908 GCF_000143455.1 Volvox carteri f. nagariensis | reverse complement strand
CGACGCGGAAGCGCGTTTTTAAACGCGCATCAAATTATGCGATAAATCGCGCGTTGAACTCCGCGGCTAATTGTACATTGAATTGTGCATCGAATTGCGCATTTAGAGCTAGGTGAATCGTGCTGTATGAAGCGCGTACGGCATTCATTCCGACGCGGAAGCGCGTTTTGAAGTGCGCATCGAATTGTGCAACAAAGCGCGCGTTGAATCCCGCGTCTGAATGTACGTTGAATTGCATATCGAATTGCGCGTTTAGAGCTATGCGAATCGCGCTGTATGAAGCGTGTACGGCATTCATTCCGACGCGGAAGCGCGTTTTGANACGCGCATCAAATTATGCGCTAAAGCGCGCGTTGAATTCCGCGGCTAATTGTACATTGAATTGTGCATCGAATTGCGCATTTCGAGCTAGGCGAATCGTGCTGTATGAAGCGCGTACGGCATTCATTCCGACGCGGAAGCGCGTTTTGAAGCGCGCATCGAATTGTGCAACAAAGCGCGCGTTGAATCCCGCGGCTGATTGTACGTTGAATTGCATGTCAAATTGCGCTTTTAGAGCTATGCGAATCGCTGTACGAAGCGTGTACGGCATTCATTCCGACGCGGAAGCGCGTTTTGAAGCGCGCATCAAATTATGCGCTAAAGCGCGCGTTGAATTCCGCGGCTAATTGTACATTGAATTGTGCATCGAATTGCGCATTTAGAGCTGTGTGAATCGTGCTGTATAAAGCGCGTACGGCATTCATATGAAGCGCGCATCGAATTATGCGCTAAAGTGCGGAGAAGGCGAAAGAAGCGAAAAGAAAGAGCAAAAAACTCGAAAGTATATCGGCACAGTGACAAAGGGAATCGTCAAAGCGAGATCGTCAAAGCTTAAAAGCGAAGAACGGCGCTGTAGGAAGCGTGTACGGCAGTCACTCCGCGCGCGGCCGAAGCATACGAAGCATATGTGCGTGTGCACGTATGGTGAAGTGCGCGTGTTGAAGTCTGCACGTTGAAGTTTGCGATCTGCTAGCGCTGCATATCGCATATCGCATAAGATGCATATGTGCATATGAAGCATATGAAGCACACGAAGCATACGAAGCGGCTAATTGTACATTGAATTGTGCATCGAATTGCGCATTTAGAGCTGTGTGAATCGTGCTGTATGAAGCGCGTACGGCATTCATATGAAGCGCGCATCG
>NW_003307585.1:112969-116091 GCF_000143455.1 Volvox carteri f. nagariensis | reverse complement strand
CGTTCCTTCGTCGAGCTGCTCCCGCTGCTCGTGTGGTGCTGTCAGCTTCGGTGCGTCATTTGCTTGAACTTCCGTCCTTATTGCTGCTAGCTGTTCTCTTGCGGATGGCATGATGGTCACGTCTTTTGTGATGACAACGTCAGGAGAGCGATCCCGAGGCGGTGCTGTCCGGGGATCCCTGGCTGGCGCTTTTGGCGCGTTGGCCTGCGCTGCTGACAGGACGCCCAGCAGCAGCTGGTGAAGAGTCGGCTGGTCTATGTTCCCGCTCAAAGTATCCCTGGCGGCTTCTATGTCGTTTTGGTTGGCTGGCAGCATCTGGCCCGATCCCCCTTCGCCGGCTGCTTCGGCCGCTCCTGCGTTGACCAGGTTATCTCCCGTTGCCTTTGTCCTCTTACCCGTCATTTTTTGATTTTTGTGACGGAGCTCCTGGTTGTTCCTCGGAGAGTGACAGGTCCGCGGCGATGTCGATTCGTTGTGGTAGAGCGTCGATGAGGCTTGAGGGTAGTCGGTAAGGTCTTGGATAAAAGTGAGAGCAACAATAATAATAAGCTCCAATAGTGTAGGCAGAATGCCGGAACTATGGAGCTGTCAGCTGAAATAGTAAATTCGAATTCTCAGCAAGCCATACGGCTGCCGTACATAACCTAGCTTAGAGGCTATACTCGCTTTGCTCCTGCCGCATCTAAGCTACAATTTCTGCGGGACTCGATGATTTCATATCGCCATCGAACTGGCACGGCATGCGTTTCCTTCGATGCTATTAGGGCGCCTTTATTTCTACGGCACGATAACTAGCGTGGTCTGATCCTTACATTCAGATTACTATTTCGAAATGGGAATTGCCTTCAGGTGTGGCCAAGACAACGCCCCGTCGGGGTGGGGGATATACTTAAGCTCGTCCGCAGTTATCGTCCGCTTCTGCCTGGCGCTGCTGCGTCCGCTGCTGCTGACGAGATGTGTTAGATTGGTCACGTCTAGGGACGTCTAGGAACGCAAGTAGCTGCGGAAGGTCAATCGCCCTCATGCACCCCTTTGACGATCAAGGTTGTATGTGCATTTCCGCTTTTGGGATGCCATGCGCGCATCAATCAATGGACTTTTGTGTGCCAGATGGGCAGCTGGGAGTATCGCAGCAGACAGATGAAAGCTCAGTTCTAAAGATGCGAGATGTCAGAGAGGATGAATGCACATATGTTTCTGCAGTTAGTGTTTACAATGTTCCGAATGCGGCGTTTTGCGGGCAGGTAGGGTCAGGTAGGTCGGACCTGAACGGCTTGCCATTATCATTTCGTGATTTGTCTTTTTTAACCTATATTTTTTGTAATCAATGGGAGCTATGTGGGGGCTTTTGACGGCTAAAATAATTCAGCACTTGGTTACCCCCAGCCTTTTGTTCTAGGTACATGTTGAAAAGGCCAAAGGTATAGCTCTAACATTAAAAGCCTGGTATAAGGAAGCCTGGTATGTGCTCCAGAGCTCCTGCGTGAAACAGCTCTTATGAACAGCTCCTGCAGTTCGTGGAGTTGTAAGTGACACGCGAATCGTAAAGGCTTGCATGCGCGGAGCTCAGTGCACCCAGTCGACAGAAGGCAAAAGCAGTATTTTCAATAGATTATGCACGATGGAGCGTTATGCCGACGTCGCCTGATGTTTCACCATGTGTACTGACTATCCAAGGATGATACGGCGCGTCTTAGTATTGTTCTTGGTCTCGTGGCCTTCAGTAGTATAACTATAATTGGAGATGAACTGGTGCCCATGGCAATAGGAACGATGGCCGCAAAGAGAACCAACTGCCAAGTGTGGTTTACAAAATGCATGCACAAGGCATAAACCGTTTGAGTTGCTTGAAGTAGGAATCTTCATTCCCAACATCATCATAATTGGCTCAGCACTGCTGGCCTGCGTGCGTATTCTTTGAAACGGAGCTTTAGAGGAACTTTAGAGGAGCTTTAGAGGAGCTTTAGCTCTTTCGCAAAGACGGAAATACTGCCTGATCATTGCAGCATTGGTATTCATTTCAAGCTAGCAGCGTGCGCCCTGGGAGTAGCGTAATGCGCAGCTGCGAACCATGGCGTTGGGCTGGTTTTCTCTCAGCTTGCGGGATCATATCGGCATAATCCAAGTCATTTATAACTCGTCACGTTTCTCCTAGCAGCTCCCGTTGCGGGTTCCTCAGCAGCGGGTGCCAGCTAGGGACGCAACCGGCTTGGTTTCAGACATGCGTTCTGTGGCAATCTTACTGGCTACCTGTTCACTTCTATGGGGTGCTTCTGGCAATCTCGAATTGGATATTGACTCGTATGTACCGGTGTGCGCCGCTCTGGTGAAGTCCTCATTGGAGGCTCGGTGAGCTTCGGGAGAAACCACACCGCCATTTAAAGCTCTCCAAAAGGCAATCCGACACTCCCAGATGCGTAGATATTCCGCCTCGGATGTATGCACGCACATGGAACATTTACCTTTCCTAACATGACGCTCAAACGTAGGCCCTGATCCTCCCTTTCCCTTTGAATGGAAACGCAACTATGTCGAAAGGTGGTGCACATCGGAAGGACGCGACCCGGAAGGAGGCCCTACTGGCAGCCAGCTCCAGGGAGGCAGGCGGGAGCTCCTGGGGGCCTTATGGAGATGTCAGGGCCTGCTGGAGTCAAACACGGTGAGATCCTCCAGCCCCTTTTCATGTTGTGAGTCGGGGGCCGTCTCTCCCCAATGGAGGGTGTGGGGGCATTTGTTAGGTAGTCTGAGGGCGGGGCGCGCGGCGGACAAGCAGAGGTCCACTTCCGTAGTCCCGTTGTGTTACGACCGCTGCAGCCATCAGTGCTCAGTGCTCCGTGCCTACACAGCAATGCAAAGAGGTTCCGCGTCCGGTGTTTTGTTTCTATTCGCTCCGCAATTACAGAAATCTTTTTACGTATTACGGTATATTTCCTGATGGGTATTTCGATTTTGTGTTGTTCTGCTCGCCAGTCACAGAGCTCTTTGTCCAGGTCGCTTAAGGTCCTCGTTTGGGACTCATATGAACCTTGGCTGAAGCCCACCCTGGAGCTCTTCTCGACCCTGTATGGCATACCGCTTGAGCTTGACGTACAGCCGCTGAACGTCTGCGGCCCTCTATCCGA
>NW_003307585.1:103587-112763 GCF_000143455.1 Volvox carteri f. nagariensis | reverse complement strand
GCCAAATGACGATGACGGCATGTTGCGATGCTCGGGTCGTTGAGGCGGTTGATGTGTTTTACCCCTGGCGGCTGCGCACCTTCCCCGCGGGCTGCATGCAGACACGGCGGGTACCCTGCAGTCAATCGCCCGGGGCCCCCCGCCCCCCCCAGTGCCACTGCCGCCGTACCAGCAGCCACAGGAGCAGTCGCCTCCAGGAGGCCCCCCGGCTGCACCCCACGCCGTGTGGTTGTATTCCTCGTCCATCACTCAGGAGCTATCGCAGGACGGCTATTTGCTGGACCTCGGGTGGGGGTATGGGGGGGGAGAAGGGTGAGGATGTGTGTGTGGGGGGAAGGCCTGAGGGTGGAAGGGGGAGGAGGGGAAGGGGGGTTAGGAATTGGCGCGAACACGGGGGTGGCGACCTAAGCGACGGATGTGTATGCGGTGGCACTTTTGTCAGTGGGGATATGATCCGCCTCATGCTGAGTCTGAGGAGTAGGCCTGCTTACCGTGGTTGTCTTTTGTGCAGTACGGCAGGCGAGGTACGGGCTGTACGTCATTAGAATTATGGTCGTGTTCCCGTACTGATTTCTGTTATAGCCGTTCTGAACTTGACTCCCGTCCGCCGCTGTCTTGGTGTTCAGGGAGCTCGTGGAGGATGAGCAGTACGGCCTTGACTGGTTTGGTGTCGGACAGTCGTACCGCCTGCATGTCGTACCTTATGCTGGACGTAAATTTGCAATTCCCTTGGACGGCACGCTGCTGCACCTCTTTTACCGAGAGGACGTTCTGGAGGCGCTTGGCCTGGCCCAGGTGACCTGGGTTTAGGAAAAGAAACAGACGAACAGACAGATAGACAGACAGACAGACAGGTAAACAGACAGATCATTGAAGCGGACAGACGGGCAGACAGAGAGACCGACAGGTACACAGACGTCACACGCCTACAGTGACTGGCTCAGTTGGCTCCTGACGTGCCCAATACTTAGTCCGTCAACCTCCAAAGATATGGCATGCCCTCCCTCTGAATCACTCTCTGTGAAGGACGGTGGTTCGCTGCCGCAGGTTCCGCAAACCTGGACTCAGCTCGTGGAGTTTACCTTGTCGTACACGGCGTTATTAGCGTCGTCGTCTTCCCCTAGCGGAGGGGGAGCTACGTCCGCAGGGTCGTACTCCCACCAGTCGCTGCCGCCGTACCCAATATGCATTGCGCAAGACTTTGGTGAGCCGGGGGGCTCGCGGGACCCCGGGGGCTACCTGGCCCCGCACCGACTGGATATCCAGGGCTGTACATCCGGGCTGTACAGAAGTATGTATGTTGGGGTGATGGATTGGAGCGACCCGCACCTACACACATACACACACACGTACTCCACTCGCACGCCATTACCCGCTCTTTCCCCCCAACCCGTCCACACACCCCTGGCAGGATGTCGTCATGAGTCCTACCTCCAGGCCATCTGGTCCAGTCTGGCACAGACCCACGGGTCATCCCAGCCCATCCACTTCGAGCCCGCCACCATGCGGCCGCTGCTGGACGGACCGGCCAGCGCCGCAGCCTTCCGCATCCTGGCCCAGCTGCTGGCTACCTCTGCCCCGCCCGAGGCGGGCGAGGGGTGCAGTCAGGGCAGTCTGAGCTTTGCCCGGGGGAAATGTGTATTGGCTCTGGGGGGATTCGTACAGCAAATGCAGATGCTAGCCGAGTCACGTGCCAACGGTACGGGATTGCCACCAGGAGCTGTCGTACGGGTTTCGGAGCTGCCCGGATCGGAGCTGGTCTCCTCAGTCCCTCCGCAGGTGGCTGCGGAAGAGGAGGGCCTTACGCCATGTACGGCTGACTCATGTCCGTACGCCACAAGAGTCACAATCAACGTCGCGGCGGGGGCGGAGGTGGAGGCGGAGGCGGGTGGTGTTGCTGGTTTGGGTGCGGCTCTCCCTGCCGTAAGTACGTTGTCCGGGCGGCAGCAGCGGGAGGTCCTGGTGAACAGAGCTCCTCAGGCGCCGACTTCCTTACTGGTGGGCAGCATCAACAGCCGGTAGGGTGTGGAAGGGGCTGGGGTGAGGGGGGAAGAGGGGTACGAAAGGAAAGACCAGCCGGACGTCATACGTGTCCGAACTGGACGAGGTTGTATTACTATTACCTTTAAGGGGCTGGGAGTCGTACATCACAGCACAACACATCACAACACACGCTAAGCCAACAGAACACGACCCGATGTTGCGATGTCGTGCCCCCAAAAGGTAAAAGCAGGGGAAGATTATGTACATCTCTCTGGGCTTAATTGTGTAACTTTTAGGTTAGCAAATGCATATGGTCCTCGTAATATTAGTGGACCTTTGCCAACTTTTTATAAGCGTTTAACTACTAACCAAAATTGTTTTGTTATCGATACAAGACGGGATTTTGTATATGTTACAGATATGATTGACTGTATAGAAAAAGCTGTAGATGGTCAGTCGCTCCGATATGCGGGAGATGACGAGGGACCTCACCTCCTCGTACCGCACCTCGAAGGGGTTTCCCCTTGGGGACCTTGGGTGGACTCCAGACCCGGGTCTTCCCCCCTGCCTCCCCCAGCTATCAAACCCCGTCTCTTCCCCTCCCTTGATCGCCTCCATTTCCCCCCCCCCCCCGTATTATGACGTTTTTTCGCCAAGTAAAGATAAGGCTGTTTTTGTTTTTCCTGCTGTTACTGTTGCTGTTGCTGTTGCTGTTGGTGTTGGTTCGCGGCGGTAGGGCGCCTCTCCTGGGAAAGCTCTTGGCGTTCGAGCTGCTCGCCTTCATGGCCTCATCAGACCGTTACAACGACCCAAACCGCCACAACGGTGACAGCGACAACGGGAGCGAGCTACTGCCGACTGTGCCGTCCCCATTGCGGGGCCTCTTCCCCACTCGGCCGGTCCTGCTACAGCCACCGCCCGGGTCAAGTCTGGACATCTGGGTAGCGGCGGGGTACGACACGGAGCTGATGCGGACTGCCATGCCGGTGCTGTACGGCAGCATGACGCATGCTAATATAGCTTGGGGGCTTCGCATGCCCGGACAGCATGTTTACTCGTGAGTGCACGGGGGGGGCTGGGAGTGTTCCTGTTCCTGTTAATGGGCGGGGAAGGAGGCGAGGGAGGGGGGTTATTTTTTTTGAGGAGCAGATGGATTTTGGCGTCGTATGTAGTCGTGGGTGTGTAGCCGAGACGCCCTAGGAAATAATTGAAAGCCTTAGCGGGGGACGGACCCTGGCTGGCTGGCTGGCTGGGGATCCGGGGGTCTTGCTGCTTTGGGGCCCCGCCAGAAAAAGTAAACTAGTGTTGATCTTACTCACCATCCTTCGTTCATTTTGTCCTCGACGCAGCAACTTCCTTGGCGACGTCATCGGATCGATCCTGACCGGCAACATTTCTGTGGAGCCATGGATTTCCGCTTCTTTGTCTGCCGGCGCCGGCGCACCTCCCCCCAAATCGGATCCCAGCAGCCCCACACTGCCCCGAGTGCTGTCCGCTGTAAGGGCGGAGCTGGCGGACTATTACAAGGGCGAGGTACGGGTACGGCACCGACTGACTGACTGACTGACTTCTGACGGATAGACATACAGACTGTTTGGATGGCGGCCACACCCTCGGCGAACAACCCTCTCGGTCGGGGTGGGCACATCAACTGGCGCCCCTAGCTCTGTAGTGTGTTGCATTCTAAGTCCTTTAGTGGCGCTTATGCAATGCCGTACAGTTCTTGGGACGACCCACCTAAGTCTGCCCTGCCCTGCCCGGTGTGCATGCGTGTATATGTGTGTGTATTTGGCCCCTCCTGCCCCCTGCCCCCTGTATCTTGGCCCCATCCGTGGTGCGGGTGCTGGTGCTGGTGCGGGTGCTGATTCCAGAACGCTTCCCGTCTGTACGAGGTGTCCCGTCAGCCCTGGGTGTTTGCCGCCCTCACCGGCAGCAATTGCAACGCACGAGTACAGCAAGCCACCGCCGTACCGCCACCGCGCAGCGATACGTCGAGTGAGTCTCTTGTACGTAACCTCCATCCCTAGATGACTGTGACGGCGGTTGCTGCTGCTGTACTTGTAGTATTTCTATTACACTTTACGAAGGTTTTTAAAGACTTCGCGCCATTGATCTTTAAACATGAGCTATCGTCCAACCCCCCTCGTTGAGCCACTTCCATTATCATTTTCGCACGGGGCTCTCTCTGCCCCCCTCCCCGCCCCCACTCCACTCCACTCCACCGAACCCAACCCCACACACGCCCCCACTCCCCCCTACCTGACCCCCGATACACGTACGACAGGGTCTCACTCTCGTCACGTGCCGCTACTGCCAGTGCTGCTAAGCGCCCTGGTGCCGGGTGCGCTGCTACTGCTGGCGCTGGGCCTGGGTCTGCTACTGCTGGTCGGGATGCAGTCCGATGGCGGCGGTTGGCGGTTGGTTCCGTTTGCCGCCGGCGGCTCCTCGGGCGGCTCCTGGTGGTCCTCCGGAGAGCTCAGTGCGGGCGGGCCCTGCGGTGGTGGCGGTGTGGCGGTTTGGGAGGACTCCCCCCCCCACCAGCGCCACCACCGCCACCCCCCCCAGCACCTCCGTGGGCTGTGGGGCTGTCTGGTGGTGGCTCGGCGGGGCGCCCGGAAGGTGCACCTGCCCGGTGCGGGGTCGGAGGTGGTCTTGTGTGTTACAGACATACAGGTGGGTGGACAGGGGGGCGGGGGGAGGGCGGGGAGGGGAGCGGGAGGGGAGCGGGAGGGGAGCGGGAGGGGAGCGGGAGAGAAAGAAGAAGGGGGGTTATCTGTCGCTCACCGCGCATTGCGGTCCCAGCTGAGCTGACCCCTGCTGTTGCCTTTGCCCTCCTCCCCTCTTCCCCTCACTCACTCACTCAGTCACTCAGTCACCCCCTGCCTCCACCCAGCCCATGCGGGTGTCTTAGGATTTGATCTTCGGAGCCGCGACGAGGGAAGTGCCGTATGGTGTTGTTGGTGGTTGTAAACGGTTGAGTGGCTTCAAACAGGAGTGACAGCTCCGAATAGTCACACCAGCGACGTGTCTGTAGAAGGTGGAACCGATGAAACTGTGGGGACGTAGATGCTTGGGGTTTTAAGAGTAGATGTTGATCAGCAGGGTGATGGTGTCATCAAGAGCCCAGAGTAGAAATAAGCGGAGGAGGTGCTGTAGAGTGGTGGGGGGGCGCAGGGCGACTAGGCGGTGGTGGTAGGCGGCTAGTTGACTGGCTACTACAGACAACGAGGGCGCCCTGGGCGCCAACTTGGTGGGACCTGAAAGGAATTGGATTTAGATCCTCCGGTAGAGGTGGTGGGAGCTGCATCACCTAGTACGTCGAAAGCAAGCGAGGGCGGAGAGTGCGGTTGCGCACCACCATGTTAACACCCGGTGTCGTGAAGGGGGCCCCATCCGTGTGTATGTACGTATGTATGTATGTATGTGTGTGTGCGTCGTGTTGTGACATGCGATGTCCGCAGGATTCGACAGCTCTGTGGGAGAGCCTGCCTGCGGACACCCTGGCTAGAGCGGTGGATATCCACCACCGCTGTGTACGGCGACTGGCACTGAGGCACGGGGGGTATGAGAGCTCCACTGAGGTGCGGGGGGGAGGGGGGAGGACGGGGGAGGACGGGTTATTAATACACACGCTTACAGGCACTGTGTACGACACGCCCACCCTATCCAACACACGAACCACCAACCCGCCGTACGATTCCCTCTAACGCACTAACCGTCATTCGCCCCTCAGGGTTTCCCTCCAGGCTGTACGAGTCCATGAGGGGCCGCCTTGCCCCGCCCTCTGACCCCCCCCCTACTTCCACCTCCCTCCTTCCCCCCGCTCAGGGCGACTCGTTCATCTTGGCGTTCAGCTCGGTTCGTGCCGCAGTGGGTTTCGCCCTGGAGCTGCAGAGCCAGCTGCTGCTCGCACCCGGCTGGCCCAAACTGCTGCTGGAGCAGGAGGTGGGGGGGAGAGGGAGAGGGGAGAGGTGGGGAAAGGGGGAGAGAGAAGGTGGGGGGTCTAGGGGTGCGGGGGGTACAGGGGGCCGGTCAGGGGAGGGCACCTCACAGCGCACTGCGGCTGGAGGGGGGTTGCCACAATCTTGGAGGTGATGGCGCTGCCGGTCGCAGCGGAACACTAACCGCCCCCGGGGCCGACAGGGGGCTGAAGGACGGGCAGTCGCCAGACCTCGATCCCGCGCTCCCGTGCTGGGCCTCTTTGATTTCCAACTTACAGCTGTGGTCGGTGCGGCTTGTGGCGTAGGTCTGCAAACCCGTCTACACGCGTCTGCCCGCGGGCTTTCCCTTCAGTTTGCACGCGTCAAGCCAGGCCTCAACCACGACCTTGTCACCGAGAGTACGGAAAGTACGGAAATCCTCGTGGGGAGGGGAAGCGCTGGCGAACGCAGCGGCAGCAGCAGCGGCGGCGGCTGCGGGACCTGCAGCGGCGGCGGCTGCGCCGTCCAGCTTAGCAGAGGAGCAGGCGCAGGCCAACGGCCGCGGAAGCCGTGGCGGCGCCGCCGCAGATGCCGTACTGGCCACTTCACCACGCGCATGCGGCAACAGCGATGGCGGTGCAGCGGCACGGCGGGTCTCAGCGGCGGTGCCGCTGGTGCCGTACACCGTCAGACCGCTGAGCTCGACGGGGACCATGGCGCAGCAGCCCCCTCGCTGGGAGCTCCGGCAGCTTCCCTCCCCGACCTCATCCGGGGCCACCACCCCCACCTGGGGCCCGAACGGGGCTTCCACCCCCCGAGGGACATTCCCTAGAGGACGAAGCCTCACCGACATGACGTATCATGCCGTACAGCAGCAGGACTCGATCACTATCACCGGCGGCGGTGGCGCTGGCGGCAGCAGCTATCGCAGCGAGTTGCATCCGTTACCGGAGGCTGCTGATGCTTCCGCCGCCCCCCGGGAGGTCACGTCGGATCTGCCGGGTGGCGGCGGCGGCGGCGGCCCCGCAGTGACGATGTCCATTTGGTGTGGTGGTGGGAAGGTTGGTCGCAGTCCCACTGGAGGAGGAGGAGGAGGAGGAGGAGGAGGGGGAGGAGGAGGGCCTTCCTGGGTCCTCCCGGAGGTGGGCGACTGCCCGGTGGTAGCCACTAGTGCTCTGGGCTCCCTGCCCCTGCAGACCTGCTCGTCTGGGCTGCTGAAGAAGCAGTTGTCTTGGTTGGGTGAGGCGGCGGGCGGCGGCGACATTATCACGGCCCGGCCGCCCGGGTTCGTGGGGGCAGCCGGGAGCGGCAGTCAGAGGGGTCCGGCGGCTAGGAGTCGAGTGCTGTGCAGTGCCGTGGGGGGGGAGGAGGAGGAGCAGGAAGAGGAGCAGGAAGAGGAGCAGAGGCACGGAGTGGTGGTGGGGGTGACGACGTTATCGGATGACACGGACATGCAACAGCCTCCACGTCAGCCTCAGCTACAGCCTCAGCTACAGCCTCAGCAGGAGCAGCAGGAGCAGCAGGAGCAGGAGCAGCAGGAGGAACAAGCACAAGGGGACGGTGACAGCGACCAGCTGCCGGTGTGGTGCGACAGTGGCCCCCTGGCGGCGGCACCAGACTTCTCCATGTACAGCAACGCAACCTACGTCCCCACGGCCCACGGTGCGGGCGGGGCTGGCGGCTCCGTCAGCTTGACCAGCGGCGTGCGGGGGGGACTGTGGGACGAGGGCGACGGCGAGTTCATAAGCTCTGCGAGTAACGCCGTCATCTCCCGCAGGAGTTTCCAAAACAGGACACAGAATGTGCCGCTCAGCTGGGGGGTGGGCGGGGCACCCTCGGGGCCCGCCGCCGCCGTAACGCCCGCAATGGCAACCATTCGGGGAGGAGGAGGTCTAGGAGGTGGTCGCGGCGGTGGAGGTAGTGGTGGTGGTGGTGGTTGTCGTACTCTTCTCGAAGTGCTGCGGACCGCAGCCGCTGCCGGAATGGCGGGCAGTAGCAGCAGCGGCCTGAGCGGCTATGCCAGGACGTCACAGAGTCAGCAGCTACATGCACAACACAACCAACAAAACAACCGCCATCTCAACCACCACAACCACCACCACGAGCACCTGATGTTCAGGTGCAAGGGAGGGGGGGAGGGGGGGAGGGGCGGTAGAGTCCGTTCCATGTAGAAAGCAGCTGAACGGGTGTTGCGAAGGAGCTGAAGGGTGGCCTAACTAGGCAAGTAGGCATTGCCTCGTTAGGTCACCTGGTCAGCACCCGCCGAGGTTGGGATGTTATCGTCGAGCAGCTGCATTCCCCCGCCTGGGCTGTCGGACCTCCATCTCCCCCCAGGGGAAATTCGTATGCAAGGAAATCGGAAATGAACTGCCGGAAGGCGTCCAAAGCTCGATAAGCATACTGGGAGGAGATGGACAGGGTGCTGGGGCGGGGGGACGGGGGCCGGGGGGGGTGATATGCGGAGCGAACCGCCGGAGCGAACCGCCGGAAGGCGTCCAAGCTCAGCTCGCGAAACTGCCCTTAGGGATGGAGGGAGCTCTCTAAGCGGTGTGGGCGATGAAGCCAGATCGACCCCCCCCAGGGAGGGAGGGAGGGATGGAGGGAGCTCTCTAAGCGGTGTGGGCCAGATTGACACCCCCCCCGGGGGGTTCGGAAGTAAAACCCCAGTACGACGTTACCCACATGGCGGTGTCGGTGGTATAGTCGTCGTCCGGGGTGGGCGCCATCTCCACTTCAGTACATGGGGGGCAGCGCCGGCCTGGGGCGTCATTAGTCTCTGGTAGCGTTCATAAGGCCCTCGCGACCGCGGACAGAGAGCCACAGCGAAGAAGGGCCTTGTGGAGTAAACGATGTTTGTCCCGTAACCGTCCTCTGGAACTGTCCCTGTCGCCCCGTACCCTACCCCGCCGTACCGTACTGCACTGTGCCGTACCGAAACAGGGGCCTTCGTGTCCGCATCGGCATCTCGGTTGCCGTACCTACGGCGGCGGAGCTGCAGTACAACGCTGCCGCAGCACGCATGGTGTACGGCGGTCCCTGCGCGGCGGCGTGCAAGGCCCTGGCGGACCTGGCCCACGGTGGTCAGGTGCTTCTGAGCTCCGGAGCGCACCGGGCGCTGGCGGCGGAGTGCCAGGGGCTGGGGGGCAAGCCGCCGGGGACAATGGTGGGTGCAACTACATGCACTGATACGTTTGAGTCGGTTAGGGCTTGTCGCTGTCGCCGCCTGAAAGGGCGGCTCCTGCGGGGTTGAGGTGATATGCGGAGGAGCGCACC
>NW_003307585.1:97763-102575 GCF_000143455.1 Volvox carteri f. nagariensis | reverse complement strand
CCCTGCCCTGCCCTGCCCTGCCCTGCCCTGCCCTGCCCTGCCCTGCCCTGCCCTGCCCTGCCCTGCCCTGCCCTGCCCTGCCCTGCCCTGCCCTGCCCTGCCCTGCCCTGCCCTGCCCTGCCCTGCCCTGCCCTGCCCTGCCCTGCCCTGCCCTGCCCTGCCTGCCCTGCCCTGCCCTGCCTTCACAGCCCTCCTCGGCTCCCTCACGCCCGGGCTCTCTCCGCTCCTCCCGTACATGGGGGGGGATGTTGCGCCCCGGCCTGTGTCCCACCCGCACCGCATCTCACCCGCGCAGGTGCTTCAGTTGGCCCTCAGGCAGTGCGCATCGCCGCCACCGCCACCGCCACTGCTGCCACTAACGACCACTTCGCCCACGGCGCTGCGGCCAACTGCCGCTGCCGCCGCCGCCGCCACCGCCGCCACGGAGACGGACGGTGCAGTCCCCGACACGCCGCCGGCAGCTCCCCCCTCACCCTCACCCTCACCCTCGGTCGCCCCTGCAGCCGCCGCCAGCCATGGCGATGGTTTGAGAAGTGGTTTCCCCTTGAACCCCTTTAAGAGGCATGGTCCCGAGGTTCCGGAGCTGCACAGCCCGCTGCCCCGGGTTCCGGAGCACGGACCTGGCGCCGCGCTGAAGCAGCAAACGAAGTCTCAACAGCCGCCGCCGCCGCCGCCACATTTGCAGTCGCTGTTGCAGCGCAAGTTGCTAAACGAGCAATCTGGACAGCACAACCAGACCCAGACCCAGACCCAGACCAAGCTCCGCGTGGACCTGGAGGGGGTGTACTTGGTGACGTCACCGAGGCTGTCGCAGCGGCTGGCGCTGGTGCCACCTCTGAGGTTTCCCGCGGATCAGCCGCCTGTGCAGGACGTGTACCGCGCACCGTTGGGCCACGTGTCGTACGTTGTCGTACGGGTTCCGGCGGCGGCGTCGCTAGTGCGATGGGACAGTCGGGTCGCGGCGGCGTCGTTTCAGTTATTTGTACGTACGGCGATTTCGGAGCTGCGCCGTACTCCGGGCTCGTACCTGGTAGGTTGATGACCTGTTTGGTCGTCGGTGCCTTGTTCGACGGGCTGTACGGCAACGGGTTTGCGCGGGACAGACATGTCTTGGGGTAAGGTAGGAAAGGCCACTTAGTTTGATTAGGAGCGCGTGTATCGATTCTTTCATTTTCAATTAGTTTATTGCGCAATGAGCCTATCTACCCACCTGCGAGAGTGTGTCAGAAAGGGACATGGGGAGGTGTGTATGTGGTCTCCCAGGGCCTTGTGCCGCGGAGCTGGTCGCCATGGTGCGTTAGTCGTGTCGTACCGCATTCGTACGCACTGCGGGTAGGTTTCGATGTGGGGAAGGAGGGGAAAGCGGTAAAGGGAGGGTCACGTGCCAAAACACACAAACCCCGCTGAACATCCTCGTCCCCATCCCCTGAGTACGGTACGACATGCCACATCACTATACACCTCGTACGGCACACACACACACAGGTGTCCGCGAGCCCCGCGGAGGTCCGCGCGACCTTCTCCTCTCCCGCACTCGCCGCGACGTGGGCTCTGAAACTGCGAGCCGCTTTGCTGCGGGCCCCGTGGCCGGACGAGCTGCTGCTACATGAGATGGGAGAGCCGGTGGAGGCGTACGACAACGCGGATGGCGGCGGCGGCGGCGAAATCAGCGGGCCGCACTCGGAGGGCGGCACGCCGCGCATGCGCTGGACTTCCTTTGCTGCGTTCACGCGGGTCAACGGCTCCCGGGAGGGCAGTGTTCATCGCTGCGGCGGCGGCGGTAGCGGCAGCCGTGGCGGCAGCGTGTCCGGTACGACCGTGGTGGCGGAGTCGCCGCCGGTGCAGCTGCGACTGCGTGGCAGCGCCCATCGGCGTATGTCCGGCAGGTGGGCGCGCGGCGGGGCCAGGACGGGGCTGGGGGCAGCGTGCGCAGTCGGGGTGGTGGGGGCTCACACGAATACAGAGTACACGCCGGTCCCTGAAGACCCTTCTGGGGCTTTCCACCCTCCCACACTCACCCCCACCCCCACCCCCACCCCCGCCTGGTAGTACCAGCTGTCCGTGTCTTAGGGGGGTTGGGGGGGGAGGTAAAGAGGAGTGACGTCTCTACACAGTACGGCACAGCAGACGTGCTTCACGGAATGGCGGTTTACTGGTTCCGAGAGCCATCGGATGCTCCACATGATGTCGTACATCCTCCATGTGGTATTACATTGTACGATTAACTGCCCACACGCTGTCGGCGCACATACACACATACACACATACACACATACGTACAGGCCCAGCGACACCCGGGCGGCTTCGCGGGCCGAGCTGTTCTCCACGGGGAGCGAGATGGAGGAGCCCGCGGGACCTGACTCCGAGTGCGGAGGTGCGGGTGGGGGCCCCTCTTTCCGGAGGGCTCCTGTGCGCTGGGTGTGTGTGTATGTATGTATGTATGTATGTGTGGGGGGTGTGGCCATCAGCACCTCAGTGGAGCTGGGTGAGGAGGTGGCTCCTGAGCTCTCTTGCTCGGTTTAGACGAAATGTGGGTTGGCCGTTAGCCGTTGACCGTGAGCCGTTGGTTGTTAGCCGTTAGCCGTTGGCTGTTGGCTGCCGCCAGGGGCCTCCATTAGCGATCCGTGTTCCACCGGGGGAAAATGAATAGAGGAGGGGGCGAAACACACACGGGGTTCGGGGGCACACACGTATTATGTCGCGCGGGTGCGCGTGTGTGTGCGTGCGTGTGTGTATCTTGTTCCTGACACAGATCAGGAACTGGTAAATGTGCTGCTACTGCTACTGCTACTGCTACTGCTGCTGCTACTGCTGCTGCTGCTACTGCTGCTGCTACTGCTGCTGCTGCTACTGCTGCTGCTACTACTGCTGCTGCTACTGCTGCTGCTACTGCCTCTACTGCCTCAGGTCCCCTGGAGCCCCTGGCCCGCACCGGGGCCTCCCCGCCGCTGCGGCGCCATCACCGCTCCCTCGACTGTTACAGCATGTCCCCCGGATCGCTGCCGTACCACCCCGCGGCGGCCGCTCTCCGTACATCCGCTGCCGCCAGCATCCGTACTGCCGCCACCGCCGTCCGAGTTGGTGGCGGCGATGTCAGTGACCTGTCGGCTGCGGGCGGGATGTCCGGTCACACAGCAGCGCCGCTGCTGGCAGCAGCAGCTACAGCCGCAGGAGGTGCAGCTAAAGCCACAGGCCATATCATGGGTGTTGAAGCACAGGCAGTCACTGGTAACAGCAGGAGTAGCAGGAGTAGTGGCAGTAGCCGCAGTGTGGACCGCCAGACCCGGGCGTTGGCTTTGCTGGCGGAGCACCTCCTCCGAACTACAGGGACGGCGGCTGATGTCGCGGAAGTGGGCGAGTGCGAATCGGCGGACAGCGGTAACGAGGGCGGCGGCGGGGGCGGCGGCGGCGGCTGTAGCGCCCCAGGCTGTCACCTTCCCAACGGCCCTGGTGGCTCACCGGGCGAACTGTCGGCCCTGGGAGGGAGGGGGCAGAGCCCGATGGGCCTGTGTGCTGTACGGCGAGCCACCGTCGACGGCGCCGTATCGTTGTCGCCGGCGCCGCCGTCACTGCCGTCATCAGCCCCGGCCCAGCGGCAGCCGTCGCAGGTGCAACCCCTGCTGCTGCTGTTGCATCATCAGCGGAGTCGGATGGCGGCTACAGCGCCGGTTCCTGTCCAGCCACGTGGGCCCCATGGCCATTACCCGCACCGAGAGCACAACCGACACCCTTTGCATCATCATCAACAGAATCGCCAGAGGGGCCAGCACCTGCAACACCTGCAGCACTTGCTGCAGCAGCAGCACCTGCAGCAGCAGCACCTGCAGCAGCAGCAGCAGCAGCATACACAATCGCAGTCACAGGAGCAGGAGGGGAGTGAGTTCGGGGAGGCTGTCGTGGCGGTGGCGTCATCCGGGCCCTCCGACCTCCCCGACGAAGGCCAGCAGATCTCCAGCCCATCCGGAGCCGCCAACACCAAACCCGCCGGCTTCTGTGAAGTTGAATCGGCGCCGTCATGCGTGGCGATCTGGCCGTTGTCGTACCTGTACGGAGGTAACAGACGGAAGGCAGTTTCCGACATGGGCGGCAAGGCGCCTGTTTGCATTTCCGGAGCCGGACTCGAACCGGGGTTCAGTCGGGAATCTGTCGGTGTCGATTTGCCCGCAGCAGCCGCCCCGAGTGGCAGGTGGGGCACTGCGGGGCACTTGGCGGCCTCCGCCGCCGCCGCCGCTGCTACAGCCGCCATCACCGCCGCTGCTACTGCCGCGCCCCCGCGCGCCCCGGTGCTTGCAGCGCTCTCTTCGGAGTTCGGTTCGCGGGGGCGAGGAGGCCACCCGGACGCCGGGGGACTTGGTGCGGCCGCCAGTGCTACAGCCACCGGGGCGGCAGCTGGCGGGGCTGTATCACCCCCCCCGTCGCGGCAGCAGGCGGCCGGGGAGGGCAGGGGGACGGGGAGGCTGATCTTCCGGGGGCTGAGGTGCGGCGGGGGGGCGCTGTCCAGGACACACTGCGGCGGGGGGCAACCCAATTTCTCTCCCCCGGGGGGGTCTACTCTTTCTGTATGTCCATTTGTCTGTCTGTTTGTGTGTGTGTATGTGTGTATTTACCTTTTCCGAGGGTGTGCACATGGCCCTGGGGCCCCAGCTGCCCGCGAGCCCATGGGCGCCTTCTGCCGGGTGTTGCCGCTACTTCACCTCCCCCTCTCCCTTCCCCAAACCCCCCTTTACCCCTCTCCCCCTCCCAACCCTACCATTGCCTAATCAGGATCCATGTGGGGGTTTCCACGGGCACCCTAGACCGGCTGTCAATCAG
>NW_003307585.1:96661-97713 GCF_000143455.1 Volvox carteri f. nagariensis | reverse complement strand
GCGGGGGCGCGGGGGGGGGAAAGGGGAGGGAATGGCGCTCCGTGATGGCAATAGCGGCAGCGCGTATTCCCACCGAAACACCCCACCTGTCCACCTGCAAATGTGTATCTCCAGAACCTTCATCTCTCAACCCCCCCACCTTCTAATATGTCACCCGTCTGGTGGGGGAGGGGGGAGGTCCAGGGTAATTACCTTACCTGGTAACTTCAAATCAGAAAGATCATCTTGGCCGTATCTGTAATTTATTTCCCCGCTCCTCTTTCTTCCCAACTAACACACAACCCCCGGACATACATACATGTGTACATGTACACACGTTCGACCCCTGCAGGGCGGTCTCCCGGGCTGTACGGCTGTCCGAGGTGGCGCCATGCGGCGAGGTGCTTTGCGACCGGGGCACTCAGAGGGGCATACTGCAGCTGCAACAGCTGCCACACCCGCTGGACAGGGTGCAGCAGCAGCAGGAGGAGGAGGAGGGCGAGGGGGAGGGGGAGGCGGAGGGGGCGCTGCCGCACTCAATTGTGGTTCCGATGGCCTCAGGAGGTGCTCAGTTGCCGTCCCGCTCCTCCCCGTATAGAACCCGTACCCCCACAACACCCAGTCTGAGCAGTCCTCTGGCCCAGCTACTATCACCATCACCACCACCGCCCTCGCCGCAGCAGGGGCAGCCACCACCTGACGCCACTCCCGGTGATGGTGGTGGTGGGGGTGGTGGGGATGATGATGTGGTGGTGGCGGAGCGGGTAGCGGCTCGGGAGCTGCAGCTGGTTCGCCTGGTCGCCAGATCCCGGCTGTCAGTGCGGGCCATGGACGAAGTCTTCGTGTGCCAGTGAGTGCGTGTGCGTGTGTGTTTCGCTCCTGTACGGGCGGCTTGTGGGACTGGGTCGGGGAGGGAGGGAGGGTGGGTGGTTAGGGAGGGTGGTTAGGAAGCCTGCGTGGAATGCGAAGAGGGGGCCACGCACCCCCTGTGTCCTGATTAGGACTCTGCGGCGCCGCCTCTCCCCATCCGGCCACACGGCCGCAACCATCGCCTCGGCAGCCAAGTTACAGTT
>NW_003307585.1:88031-96611 GCF_000143455.1 Volvox carteri f. nagariensis | reverse complement strand
CCCCTCCCCTCCCAACCACTCAACCACCTTAACCGCCGCCACCGCTGCAGGTTCCGTTCCCCGGGTGTGAACGACCCGCCTGCTCCGGCGGCGACCCTCTGCCGTACACGAGTGCTAACCCGCCCGCAGTCACCCCCGCCACAGCACCCCCTGACTCCCCGGCCCGCCCCGGCTGCCGGGGCCCCGGGGGCCGCCGTGCCCCATGTCTCCGCGCCGACTAACCTGGTGGCGGCCCGCGGCAGCTGCTCGGCGGCCTCACCCGCGATCACACCGCCGCCGCCGCCGCCGCCGTGGCCGATCTGCCCGCCGCCGCGGCTGCAGCTACCGTCCAGGACCTCCCTACCGCTCACCCTGGGCAGCAGCCCCCGGGGGCCCGCGTACAGCCCGACGGCACAGCAAAGCCCACCTTACCCCCGATTGGCTCTCATGCCGGAGCCCCTGGACCTGGACCTTACCGCCAGCAGCGGTAACGGAATTAGTAACGGTAACGGTAACGGCCGGGGAGGAGTTGCCAGTGTCAACTTTGGCGGCGGCGCACGGCATGCCGCCGGAGGCCGTTACGGACGGCGGTCTACATTGCAGCCGTACCATGCCGTACTAGAAATGAACAACAACAGTGACGAGCATCAGCATGCCAGGCTGGTTGTTGGGTGTGGGGGGCGGCGTGGGGGCGGGGCTTCCTGCCCCGGGCTCCTCCCTTCGCACCACCAACCGTCTTCATCTCCCGGTGGACCAATGGGTTCCGGAGCCGGTTTCGGAACTAAATCCAGAGCTGGATGTGGTCCCGGAGCCACCGGGCCCAACCTGCAGCTTTGCTTACAGCGAAATATGGGGCCCGCCGTCAGCGCCGCCGCCGCCGCCACCGCCACGGGATTTGCTACCGGTGGCAGTAGCGCTTGCGGGGACGTCCTCATCATGCCGCCGGCTGCTGTAGCCGCCGCCTCCGGGGCGACGGAGGCGTCGGCGCCGCCGCCGCTGACGCGGCATGCTAGCGGGTGGTCCTCCCTCTCCGGAGCCAGCGACTGCGGCTTGGGGCCATCGGTGATGTTGTACACGCCTGGCGGAGGCGGAGGCGGAGGCGGCAGTACGACAGCGCCATCGTCGGGCTTACTGAGCACCGCCAGCGCCCTGCAGCACTCCTCCATTGTACGAATGTCACCCGGCCAGCGCTTTGCCGGTCGCTCCGTAACCACTGATGGCCACATGCCGTACATAATTTGTGAGCGGGTAGATGAGGAGGTCGAGGGCTTTTCCGAAGGTGCCAGCATCACGGTAGCCGAGGGGGGCCGGGGGGCGGGTGGCGGCAGCAGGGAGAGTGGATGTGGACTGATTAGAAATCAGAAAGCTGACACGGAATCGAACACGCGATCTCGGCCGGCAGCGTGGACGCCTGGTCCTGGCAGCAACTACGGAGGCTGTAGCTTTCAAGGCGGTGCGGCGGCAGCGGCGGCTGTAGCGGCTGCTGGGCCCCACCCCGGCGGCGCCGCCGCCGCTGCGGAGCTGGCGCAGTGCGGCCCCCGCGATTCCCCCCCGCGAACCCCCGGTGGCGGCAGTAGCTGTAGCGATCAGGATAACGCCAACAATAATGCCAACGACGACGATGACATGACTGGTTGGCTGCCGGGGAATTCGGGTCTAGGTCTGGCGGCGGCAGTGGCGGCGGCGGCGGCATACAGCAGTAGCGGCAGTGATAGGCAGCAGGAACTGCCACCTCATGTACGGCACGGCGCATTTGCGTCACACCGCGTATCCGCGTCTGCGTCATTCGGGGCTGGTTTCGGAGCCGCTGCCCCCGGGGCCGCCCCGCTTGCTGCGGGCCTGACGGCAGGAGCTGCACAGGGTACGGCAACGGCGGTGGTGGCTCCGGGGCTGCCGACGGAGAGGTGGTTACCTTCACAGCAGTCGGCGCGCACTTGGCGCCGGAGTCCGTCGTCCGAACGGGGAGAGCCGCTTCGTGGCGGCGGCAGCGGCAGCGGCAGCGGCGGCGGCGGCGGCGGCGGCGGCGGCGGCCTGCGCGGGTACCGCTTTGTAGAGGGGTTTGGCGGCGAGGTTATTGATCGCGAAGTGGTGGTGGAAGGAGAATTTGAGTTTATGCCGCCATCATGCGGTCGGGGTTGGTCGGGGCCTGGTTCTAGGCGAGGTGGCGGCGGGCGGCAGGGCGACTGCGGGCTTCGGGCGGAGGCGACAGTGCGTTCGCTGGCCCAGGGGAGGCTAATGGCGCAGATGGCGGCGGCGGCGGCGGCGGGGCCGTTTACGGTGGTAAAGCCCGAGGCGGTCGGGACCATACCGCCGCAGTCCCTGCCGCCCATGTCTCCCGCCATACTCCTGAGGATTGGCAGCAGCGGCCGTCGCGGCAGTGTAACTTTCAGCGGCAGCTCGCATCTGTACAACAGCGGCAGCGGCAGCGGCGGTGTCCTGTGCAACCTGCCTACGTTCGCCGGCCTGGCGCAGCTGGGCCCGGGGCCGCCCTCGGAAGCGGGCTCCTGCAGCGCCGGGTCCTCGTTCCGGCTGGCGGCACCCCCCGGTGCCGCCGCCGGGCAGTACCACCTCCCTGAGTGGAAGCAGATGGAGCGACCCACGGGTCACGGTGATGGTCACATACGGGAGGAGGGGTGATGACATACGGGGCGGCAGTTACGATGCGGTGTTGAGTGTTAATGACCGAGCTCTCAAGTCCTGCCACGTCTGTCCATGCGCCAGTTGTGCAATTGGTTGCGGAGGGAGGGAGAAAAGCACGTGTGTGTGTGTGTGTGTGTGTGTGTGTTTGCGGCGGGCGGAGAGCTAGTGATGGCGGGAGAGCTAGCTGGCGGCCGACAGGAGCATGTGTTGTTGCTGCTGCGGCTTCTGTTGCGACCTATTTATAGTACTTATGACCCGCGTATACGCATATGCTTGCCTGCGATACCTAAGTGACCTTGTTGATGTCGTACTGGATTTCTCCGTACACGGCACCGGCTGGCTATGGATGGGACAGGAAGTCACATCCGGGGATTGCAGCTTGCACTGCCCTGCTCCCTTGCTTGCTCGCTAGCTAGCTAGCTAACTAGCTAACTAGCTAAAATGCTCGCCGCTGGAAATCAAAGTATTCTTGAAGCCTACACACGTAGTTGATTTGCATTTGCATTATAATTTATACCAATACAACGACGTTAATAATGATGCCAAAATTTGCAAAAGTACTTGATCATTAATTATTAAGTAGTGGTGGTTGGACTGCTTGAGATGACAGTTTTGCCGCCAGCGTAGGCCAGAGCATGCCGTACTTTTGCGGCCAGTAGCATTATCACTTTTGCATTGCAACATGGACAACATCGTTCCGCCATGTCGCTCACCACCACCCGCGTGTGGGCATAGCTGCCCGCATAGCTTTTCACGTCCGCATGATCTGTTAGCGTTAACTTATTTTTGACCGGCAAAGCCGTCAGTTAGTTAGTATACGTTGACAAATTCAGTTGACGGGTAGTGTACGAACTTTGGCGATTGAGGACCCTGGGAGAGCATTTGCGCCAACCCTGAGCAAGGCTTGCGCTGTCTGTGATGTGATATTTTGTTACGGCTCGTCCATTGATACGAGTTGTCGTACGTTTCGCGTAACGCGGCACAATCCACACGCCATTTGCCTGTGGTGCCCTTTTGGCGTGTAGTGTATAAGAGTGTGCGTATCATTTCCTTACGTGGAGGAGCGGCCCGACCTGCCGCCTAGCCCGCTGCGCACAGGGGCGAATGCTGGCAGGAGGTCTGTTGCGTCTGTAGCCGTGTCTGTACTGCGGGGTGCTTGGAAGTGTCGTGGTGAGGTTGCAGGGGCCGTACCAGCCCGTACCTGCCTGCGGGTGGGGGCAGCATCTGATGGCTCTCTAGTGCGAGCGGGGGCCATAGGGTCCCAATCGGACTTACCGCTCCGCCCTACCTCTCTACCTGTCTACCTCTAGCACGTCCGTCCTCCTACACCGCTGGCGCCTTTGCTTGTTTCGTGGAAATGAGGTTTTTATGCGTGTGGAAGCCACAGCCGGGCTTCTGTTCTGTGCTGGGGTACCGCGTATTAGGTAGGGGTAGGGGTAGGGGTAGGGGCAGGGGTAGGGGTCCCTGTCCAGTCTTTTCCCCGCTGCGAGGTATGATGTATGACGTATGTGTATCCCCCAGTTGCCGTACGAGGAGGCAGACGAGCCCGCCCTCCTCCCGCCTGATATCCTGGGGCCACCCACCCGGTCGGCACCAGCAGCGCTCCGAAACCGGCAGCGAGTGGGAGGGCTGCGTCGTCGTCGTTCCCTAGAGCAATGTAAGCAGTCGCAAGCCAGGCAGGGCGCCCTATCGCGTGGCTTCATCCCTCACTCCCTCAAACCCCCACGGCCAGCCATGCTGATCAGGAATTGGTGTCAGTCAAAGTGGGGCGTCAGCGCCGTTGCCGTACTCACTAGCTAGTCACTCGTGGAACAGTATACAATGACAATATTGTATTGTCTAGTAAAAACTTAGGAAAACTAAAATAATTAGCCATGTTCCCCCTCCTCCTCTTCCCGGGGAAGGAGAGGGGGGCATGATGGGCCTCAATATGACCGCCACCACGGCAGCCAGTCAGTGCCGCCGGAAGCTCGGGAGATCTGCCGTACAACCCACGTACATCTTAGCTATGGAGATGAGATCCAAACAAAATGGCGAAATGTTCACTGTCCACATGACTGGCTGCGCTGAAACGCGGATATGGTGGAAATCATCCAAACCCCTGAGCTACATACATACAAACATGCAGACTGGGCACGGGTCGTGCTGCATCCTGCCTGCCTGCCTGGACTCGGTTACTGCCACCGGACCACATGGGGGGGGGGTCCCAACCACCGAAATCCAAGCTCCCACCCCGTCAGGCCTTTCGACACCTAGCAGTGTAAAACCCGCTCCGTCCACCACAATGCACGGCACGGTGACGGGGAGAGCCTCCTCCCTAGGGGGGGACCCGTTGCCCCCCCTGGTATCCGGCAGGTGACTGCGCGACCGCTTGTACGACCAGCCCCCAACCGCGATGACATGAGGATGTGGTTGTCCGTACCACTCGGAGCCGCAGCTGCAGCACCTGGTGGCGACACCTGAGCGACCTGATGGCCAGCAGTTAGGGTGGCTGCTGCAGTTAGGGTTTAAGTTCTTCAGTAAGTTCTATATGATGTTGGGCGAACTGCAGCACCACTGCAGTGCCCCTCCCTACTCCTCACCTCCTAGTTCATCGGTGTTTGTGCCACTGAAGAGCCACTTACTCGTGTTCGCGTTTGGATATCTAGCATGACGCGACGCTGTTCAGGGCGGAATGGCGGCAGCATCAGAGCCGCAGCAGCAGCCAGGTCCGTGGCACCGCGGGCAGCAGGATAAGATCGGGACAGGAGTCGTGGTCTTAGGCAGGAGGTAGAGGCCGCGGCGGCGGCTGGGGGTACGTACAAGATGGAGAGGTAAGGGATGACGACGACGACGTCCTCCATGAACATTCCGACGCTGCATGTGAGGTGACGACCCATCACCGGCTGAGGGGTAGCCGACCGGCTGGCAGCGCACCTCTGGAGGACAAAGACTGCCCCGGTGCACCTCTTGGGCCCTCAGGAAAGGTCCGGCGGTAGGGGGGCGGTAGGGGGGCGGTAGGGGGGCGGTAGGGGGCGGTAGGGGGCCGCCGCTGACGGCGACAGACAGCGATGCCGAATGCGGGCATTGTTCATCCTGGTGGCAATGGCAATGGTGGCAGTGGGGCAGGGTGCTTCCGGGAGTCGTGGTGTCGACATGCAGGCAGCCACCGTGGCTGCCTCCGCAGCTGGTGGTGACCCTCACGAATGAGGGCGACTGGCGGGAGAGCCACGACATCCATTTCCAGGTGCCCCTCGTCAACACCGCCGAATATCTGAAGCTGCTCCATAAACAGCCATTCAGCTTGATGTTCATGACTCAGCACGTCGTTCTGGGTAACTACAGCAACACTGAGGACTGGATGTTTGTGGGAAGATGTTGGATCACAGGCTAGCGAGGGAATCACGGCAACTTTTAGCTGTAACTCCTAGCTAGCTAGATTGCTTGCTAGCTAGGGTAACATGCTCTTATTGATGGTGTCGCGGGGGGTTGCACAGAGCAAGCGTAGTGTGAAGGCCCGCAATGTCCTGCTTGCTGCATACCCGTCCGGGGATGTGCGCCTCGTTCCATTAATTCCTTAAGCTGGGCACTCACATAATGAATTGATGTAGGCGGCGTAAACAGTGCCCTTACTTGGGGCTCAGCGGGGGTGAACGCGCGGCCAGAGGGGGAGTGCTGCTAGTGCTGTGCAGCAGCCACCGTGTTCGGAGGAGAGGCGCCCGGGGGAGCACCCACTGGGTTGGGTAGGGCCGTGCTGGTTTCTGATTCCACATTTCCTGAGGTATATGACGGGTAGTGTTAATCACCCTCCAGCACACCGGCGCCGCTTTTGGAGCTAGCTCTCCCAAGGTTATAGTGAATTTTAGGGTTTGATGACCTGTACGACAGCTCATAGATATTAGGCACCAGGGGGGTTTTGCGGCTGCTGCCGCCGTTCTGGGACTTGGGGTGCTTTGCAGGCTGGGCGACTGCATAGCGCCGAGAACCTCGCGACAGGTAATGATGCGTGCCGCACACTATACCCCGCGGCTGATAGTAGGGGCGACATCCAGCATTCCTACATAACATCATTTGGTGTATTACACGAGGGCACGCTATACTAGGGACCGGCTAATGTCCCCTTACGGTTGCGCGGTCCTCGGGGTGTATGTTGGTAGTTCCTGATTTCTCTGTGTGCGTGTGTGTGCGTTACTGTGTCGGTTTCGTTCCGGTTGTTCATCTCCTTCTCCTTTACCTCGCGTGTGTGTTTGCACTTCTGTCGTACCACTTCTGCCGCTATTGCACTGGCTTCTTATGTAGCGCTTTTCGCCTTGGAACCTCTCTCGGTTCGCTAAGACGGGACCGCTAATTGCTTGTATAAGCAGCGGATGTGTAACACACACACTCTTGTAAGCCTGGGGCTACACGAGGATTATGTGGTAAGATCTTCCTCGAGTCATGTCGGGTCGTCCAGTTGTGCTTTTCTCAACACCTCTTGATCTTCTGCTTACCGATGACTGTTTCAATGGTGGCTGCGAGCTGCAAGTAGTACGCGAACCGGTGCACATGTGTGCGTGGAAGCCCTAGCTGACGGTGGGTTGCAAACTTGCGCGGTATGGTTAGTCTTGTTCGGGGCTTTGGGCAATAGTTGTATTTGCGAAACATTCAGATTATGTATCCATGTTATGCAGCAAAAACCATCATGTTGAACGAGTTGTTCGCTTTGGCTGATTGATAACTGGACGGCCGCGGATTATAGCCGAGAGGTTGCAACGCGGTGGTTGGCTCGTCCAAAGGCGTCGATCTTTGCCAGGATCTTGGCGTTTTGTTCTGATCCCATCTCTGATTAGCTGATGACATATGAACTTCACAATTCACACGCGCGGAATGATTGACTCGGGCAAGGTGAAGGGCTAGGGTTGCGTGGATGGCTTCAAAATGCCCGCCGAAGCGAAACCCGATCACATATTCGTATTAGTACACGGTCTTGCAGACACACTACACGCATGGGACAATTGCATCAAGG
The DNA here is from genome assembly GCF_000143455.1 of Volvox carteri f. nagariensis. NCBI lineage: Eukaryota > Viridiplantae > Chlorophyta > Chlorophyceae > Chlamydomonadales > Volvocaceae > Volvox > Volvox carteri. The sequence goes on along the minus strand of NW_003307585.1, from coordinate 89,008 downwards.
AGCTTTGCAAGTGGGGCTCTCCAAATGTCTTGTTCTACGCATCTGCTGTCAACGCACGCTTCAGGACGCATGATGGCTTTGACAAATGTGGCGAACGATTAGCAAATGAGATAAGGGAAGTTGTTCGCCAGCACCCTCAGTTGACAAAGCTGTCGCTCATTGGCCACAGCATGGGGGGCATGATTGCCCGATACGCGATTGGCACCCTTTTCAATCCATCTGACAGCACTATCTGCGGTCTAAAGCCAGTACATTACATTACATTGGCTACACCGCATTTGGGCTTGACAACGGACGACGGGCCGGCGCAGGTGCCCTTTGTGGCATGGGCGGGTGGTATACCTGTGCTGGGACGCCAAGTCAAGAGCGCCTTGCAGGTACGGGGCTTCAATATCAGAGGAATGCAGCTGATCTGACTGAACTGATTTGACCGGCCCTTGGGGATTTCCCCTTTCCCGGGGGTTTCGGGTGGCAGGTCCGAGGGGCCCGGAGCTACCCGGTCTGTGTGACCACCCGCTGGTGACCCCATGAGCTCCGCGGGCAGCGGCCGGTCGCCCACGAGAGACCTCCCACCTCCCGCAGGGGCTAGGTCCCAGATCGCATCATCACCTTCCTTGTTGGCCGCGGCCAGTTTCCCCCGCAACCAGTCATTCCTCCCTATCCCTATCCCGTCCCCAGTCCATGGCTCACGGTGTCGCCCGCGCCGTGTTCCGCCACACGGGTCGTCACTTCCTGGCGCTGGACGGCGCCCCGGGGGAGCTGCCCCTGCTCATGATGCTGGCCATGGACCTACCGGACAGGTTGGCTAGGGGCAGGGAGGGCGGGGAAAGGATAGGGGGAGGACGGGGGAAGAGCAGGTCGGGGGGCGACCTGAAGGGGAGGGGTTTGTCGGAGGCCGAGGGAGAGGGCGAGGCGGCGGCTTTGGGGGTTGGCTGGGGTATGAGGGGGCTGCTGGGCGCCTTTGGACCCCTTTGGCC
>NW_003307585.1:82787-87981 GCF_000143455.1 Volvox carteri f. nagariensis | reverse complement strand
TCCCCTTCCCCTCTCCCCTCCCCTCCCCTTCCCTTTCCGCCTGCCCTTGCCACCCTGGACTCCCACCCGTGTCTGTATGCACCGTTGCTGGTTTCCCAACCGCCAACGGCCAACCTGCAACGGTATTGACGAAGGGGTCAGTACTTCCTCTCCGCCCTGGCCGCCTTCGCCTCTCGCGCTTGCTACGGCAATGTGGGCGGGGACCACTGGTGCGGGTGGCCGGGGGCTTATGGCAGGGCGGGTTAGGACAGGGCGGGAAGGGCCGGTATACACCCCTCCTTGGGTTGAGGGGGAGGGGGTTCCTCAGTCCGGGGCCCGGGGCAGCGGGCAGGAGGGGGAAATGGAGGGGGGTTCAGTGGACCGTGATGAGGGGCCTACCTGCTGGAGCGCTGCTTTGTGGCCGCTTAGCACGTGAAAGGGTACGGCACCTGAAGGTTTGTTGGGCTGTTGGGGTATGGGTGGCCTGTGTCGTACATCGCGCTGAGTCACCCTCCTCGTAGCTGCCGTAAACAGCCGGTCAGTGCGGACTACAAGTGCAGTCGGTGCGGGGAGGTGGTGGGGAACCTGACTCGCTGGGCCGCGCGGCATGCTAGCATGTATGTATGTATATATGTATGATTGTATGTGAGACCTGGGCGCCCGATGTACGATGTACGACAGGGTCAGCTGGACAAACGCTACCTTACGGGCCACAGATGACCTGCCCTGCATTCCACCCGATATTGTACGACATGGCCGTGGTGTCGTACGAGAGGACCCCCCCGACGCGGGCATCGGCTTCTCCTCTTCTAGCCCCGATTCCAATAGTGCTGGTGCTGGCGGAGGTGGGGGTGGAGGTGGTGGGCAGTTGCTGGACGTTGTGGCCCTGGAGGGGCAGGCGGAGTCACCCCAGCAGGTGTGCAGGGTTTTACTTCGGGTTTCCTTCTAGAGGTTTTGTAAATAGATCTGTTAACGGCACACATTCACATTCACATTCACATTCACATTCCACTCAGTCCGAGGGCCTGGTAGCTTCTGTTCGCATGGTGTTTGGGCCTCCTGCGGCTGCTACTGCGGCTGCTACTGCCGCCCATATGACTTCATGGCACGTATTGTACGGCAGGTGGTCGCCTTCGCTCTGGGGCGGCTGGGGCGGCTGCCGTGGCGGCGAGTGGATGTGAGCTTCGGCGGCGCCCTGGTGGGTACGGCCCACAATAACATCCAGGTACGACAACACAGACGCCTAGTACGGCATGTTAATGTCAGGTCCCCCGGCTATCTCCCCCTTTCACCCCGCCTGCACTCCACCCACCCGCGTGTCCTGACGGCCCGTGTCGTGCCACCTCTCCGTGTCGTACAAACCCATTCCTCGTGGTACCCACAGCTTCCCTCACCAGCCCATCCCTGTTCGGCCCCTTTCGGCCCCTCATCCATTCCTTGGCTTCCTCCGCTGCGCCCCGCCGCCTACCCGTACACCCGTGTACTGCACCCCATCCTGATCAGGCAACCCGGTGGACCAACCTGGTGGGCTTTTCCGTACTGGGGCACCTGCGGGGGCACCTGCAGGTGGGGGAGAGGGGAAAGAGATGCAGATTCGGGTACAGGGGTTTTAGGGTTTTGGGTTTGGGCGTTCAGGGTTTTAGGGTTTTAAGTGTATGTGGGTGTATGCTCGGGAATCCTAGCATCTGCGATGTGTTGCTGTTGGGCGGGGTAACCTCGGTTTGCGGGTCAAGGGGGATTAAGCTGTGAATGTGCCGTACAGTGCCCAGCCGCTTGTGTCCACCACCTAATCATCAACCTGAAGAAGCCGGGGACGAGAATACCCTATCCCGCCTACCGCCTCCTCGGCCGCCGCACACACACACACATACACACACACACACACGCACACACACACACCTAATTACCCACCACCACCACACACACACACGCCTAATTACATCCCCCCATACACACACGCCTAGTTCCGTCTCCCCCCCCACACACACCGCCATCACCCACCCGCCCAACTCCTACCCGGTGGACCCCAGCGCTTGCGCAGCTGCCGTACTCACGTACATGCATTATCGATGATATGCACGAGGTGGATAATACATGTGCGTGTGTATGTATGTGTGTATGTATGTGTGTATGAACGGCTCCTTTCAGGCGGTGGAGGGGCTGCTTGCTGCCCTGGAAGGTGGGTAGGTAGGTATGTAGGTAGGTAATACTTGGAGGCAGTGGAGCCGTCCGGAGGCGCAGTCTGGGGGCTGTTTGAGAATGTCGGTGGCTGTTCAAATCGCCCCCAGGTTCTGCAGAGCCGAACTCTCCTCTTGTTACGTGATCCGTGGCGGAGCAGGGAGGAGCAGGGAGGTCGCCCCCTCCGGAAAAGAAGTGAAGCAACTTAGGGTACAACAACAGCAGCACGTGGGAGGATGACTCAGGGGCAGGGAGTGGACATCGGGGAATTTGAGCTCAAGGGGCAGATGCGCAGAGAAGGATGGTTGGGGAGGGGGAGGGGAGAGTCGGGGTCTTGGGGGGAGGAGGGTGCGGCGGAAAGGAGGGGGAAGATGAGCTCGAGAACGGTGGGGGGGACTTACAAGGGAGCTGACGGAGTGATGGGGGGAGCTGGATGTCAAATTGATTGGTCCTATCTGGCTCTACTTAAGAGAGCTGGTGGGTTTGTCGCCAGTGGATGAGTATAGGGGAGCTGGGAATGTCCGTTCTCACATCGGCTGTCCTTGGCCAGGATTTGCAACATCTGCCCGAACTCTTGTTTTTCGAGTTCGTCGATGCAGAAAGTACACAGCGTAATGATAACTATTTTCGTTTTGGAATGCCGTCAAAGACAATACTGCGCTCCTGCCACATTTCAAATTATGTACATGTTAAACTCACAGAAGGAAATGTCTTTGGCTGGAGTTTCGCAATTATGTGTATAAAATCTGGCATTGTCTCATTGACAGTTTTGTTGAAAAGTGTGAAGACTGCCACGCGGCGCAGTGCATGAATGTTTTACTAACCATAGCGAGGCTTACAACCATAGCGGTGACGAAGATCCCGAAGCGCATTTGTTACTGAGACGGTTTCCTATCATCGCAGCAACCTATAGCAACATATTTTGTAGGGTATACGGGGTTCGCTGGGCATTCGCCATTCGCCAGACATCGCCGCTAAAACGTGCAAACTGCATAATTCCAGAAGAAAGTGCTTTGGCTTTCACCCCTGAATAGGCCCAAATCATACATAAAATAGGCGCTTCACAGCCAGGCGTCGTAGCGTCAACGGAAACAGTTGTCGGCAGGTTGGCGGTATCGCCTTGGACTTTGGACGGTTTGTAGGTCTGTCGGGCTCACATGCCGGTAGTGCCTTTACGCGTAAGGAATGGCTCACATTTTGCAGATTGTGCGCCCGTAAAAAAAGTGTCACAGTCGTTACCTAAAGGTGTTACGGGTCCGGTGTCTCTAAAGTTGTGAATAATCAGCAGCACAAGCTTTGCAAGTTCCGGCTAGTCCTGGCAAACTATCAATGCTTCACTACACTTGTGGCTTTCGGGCTTGACCGGCCGCTGGCTTCGCCAACCTTTTTTTCCATAATCGTTCGAAGTCCCCCTTATTCTTACATAGGATACGATTGACTTTATTTAAGGTCTAGCTCGATCATGAAGTTTCCAGTCGTCCCGGTGGCTCCCTTGCCGCCGCTGCGAGGCTATCAGCGGGATCTACTGCAGGCAGCTGCGAAAGATGACAGCATCGTATATCTGGAGACAGGTGAGATCGAACTTGCGGGAATGACACTATCGCGGTGCGCGCAATCAAGTCGCCAGTGCAATGGGTTTGTCGAACGACACTCTCAACTCATACATCGGGCACTAGGCAATCACTATACATTTGCGTTTAGTGCTACTCATCATCGTGCTGTACGGATGCTTATCGAACATTAATACTCACCCCTGAGAACACCCTCCTCTCATTGTGCGCCGCCTGCAGGCATGGGCAAGACCCGCATCGCCCTGGAGCTCATATCCCGTGAGCTGCCTTCGCTTCGAAGGGAGGGTCAGGTGGCGGTAGTTTTAGCCCCTTCGGTGCCACTTGTGCGGCAGGTACGACAACGAGTAGCACGTTATCGTACGGCACGCCACGCGTGTCGATCCAATCGTTTGTGCACAATCTATGTTGGCTCTCTCAAGGCGAGGATGGCGGAGAAGCACGTCATGGTCAACAACCGGGAGGGGGAACCGGCAACTAACCCAACCAACCAACCACCCGGCCAGGTCCCTACAGCGGCCGCAGCCCCGGGGATTGGGTGTCTACTGTGACGGGCCACGGCCCTGTCATCTGTCGTATTGTACTGCAACCCAAAACGCTATCCTGAAAACGGCGCGGCGGTGGGGTCCCGCGGCAGTGTTACTACTGCTGCTGCTGCTGTAGTGTTCTTTGCCGTGAACCGGTTTGCAACAACAATTCGTTACCCGATGCATCCCAGCGGGCAGGGGTTCGGGTTGGCTGCTGAAGGCAGATATAGCAGCCTGGAGTGGGGACCGCACAGGTTAATCGCTGCACCCTTCCCGCGCTTTGCGAAATTTAAAAATAAAGCTAAGCAAGCACCCCCCGCCTTGGTGGAAACCTTTAAGCTTGAACATGCTCGTCCTGTGTTAGTTCCCAAACCGAAATGAATTCCCCGCCCCACCCAACCCCATCCCTTTGCCACGCACGCCGCAGCAAGCCGAGGTGCTGGCGAGTGTCCCCACCTCCGGCCTCCCCACACCCGCACCCGCACCCGGGGGAGCCCCAGGCCCCTCCCGGTCCGGTAGAAACCCCCGGGCGCCGTACAGGGAAAGCGAGTCTGCGGCGGCCACCTCGCCGCCGTGCGACCCAATAACCGAAAATACCGAAGCGGCAGTAGCAATAGCAGCACACACACCCTCTGCGACTGCTACTGCCCAACCGACTACCAGCTGCTGCGACGTGGCGGTTGCCGGCGCCTTGGCCTCACCACCGAAATCCAAAAAGGCCTGTAAGCCCCACAATGCTGGATCCAGATCTGGATCCAGATCTGCTGGTGCGGCCGGCGGAGGCGGCTCTCTGCTGCGGGTGGCCTACCTGGGGGGGGACAGCTCCCCGAGCTCATGGGGGCCGGAGCGGTGGCGGGAGATGCTGAGGCGTGTGGATGTGCTGGTGTGTACGCCTGCCGTACTGCTGGGTGCTCTGGTCCACGCGTTGGTCCGGGTGAGGGG
>NW_003307585.1:77528-82631 GCF_000143455.1 Volvox carteri f. nagariensis | reverse complement strand
GGTCGGGGGGGAGAGAGCGGGGTACCGTACCGCTATGGCCGATTGGTGACACCGGATTGGTGAAAATCACCAATCCAGTAGCAAAGGATAATCCGGGCTGGGATTGAGCGGCGGCCATCACCAATCCCTGTACGTTTTGGATCCAGGTCGGGTGCCGGACCGCGCGCGCGCGCGATGCTGTATGCGACGGCGTGCATCTAGAAACGTTTACATGCGACTGCAGATTGGTTGATGTGGGCCTGGGGCGCCTCGGAGGGCCCACAGTGAACGGGGGGCAGTCCGGTTGGCGGCTTTCACCAATTCGGTGGCAATGGGAAAAAGTGGACGGGGTAACACCAAACCGTATCACCAATTCCGGTGTTGGAAAGATTAATTCTAAAAGCGTTTTTTACTTTCACCAATCCAGAAATCACCAATCGGCCATAGCGGTACGGTATTACTTTGCTGGCTGGCGGGTGCTGTCCGGGGGGTGAGCTGAGGGTGGTGGTGGTGGGGATGGGCGGGTGGATTCTGCCCTCTCCACCCTTGTCCACTTGCGCGGTTGAGTCGGGTGTAATTGTGTTCTGCACGTCGTCCCCCCCTCACCCTCTCCGTCCTTTTCCCCCATGTCTCCCCCCCTTCCCCAGATATCCGACATCGGGCTGGTGGTGGTGGATGAGGCTCATCACTGTCGGGAACAACACCCTTATGCCGTACTGATGAGGGAGTTCATCGGTCGACAGTCCCCGGCTCCTGCGCTGCCGCCAGCACCCTCGGCGGGAGGCGAGGCGGCCAGGAGGTACGGCAGCGGCGGCGGCAGCAGCGGGGGCGGCAGCGGTGTCGTCAGCTGCGGTAGCGGAGCCGCCAGTACGGCGGATGAGGGGGAGCCGGACCGGCCCGCCAAGCCACCGTCACGTCCTAGGGTTTTAGGACTGACAGCCTCACCCCTCACCCCCATGGACCTCCAGGTAGGGGTGTATGTATGTATGTATGTATGTATGCATGCATGTGGGGTATTCTGGGTGATGGTTGGAAAGCAAAGGTCGCTTAAGTTGTCTCAACCTTTTCGACATTGTATATGATTCGTACATATGCCGTACTAGGGTTACTTTTGCTCAACAGGAGGGTTTGTCCTGGCGGCTCTTACCGGGGTTGCGTGTTACGCGCTCCTCCGGGGTGGGAGCTGTCCCCCTCCTTCTTGGCAGTTGGTTTTCAGTTGGTATTGCCGTTACAGATAACTCCCGCTATTTCTCTTTCCTCCCCCCCCCCCCGCCCCGTTTGATACTCTCTTGCGTACGTTTGATACTCTCTTGCCCTGGCAGCAGCTTCAATCGTGTGTGGTTCGTCTTTCTCCCCCCGGCCCCCCCGCCCCGCCCCGACATCCCTCCCTCCCCCACAACCCCCTTCAGAGCAACCTGTGTGGCGGTCGACTGATCACCCCGCTGGACCGGGGGCCCCCAGTGGGGGAGTCCACTAGGCCTAGGGTAGGTACGGCAGGGGAGGTGGGGGTATTGGCCAGGTACCTCCGTACAGGGTGAGGCGGGATGTGTTGGCTGGTTGGGTCGTGGAGTGTATGCATGTATGTATGTACGCATACATGCATAGGTACCTTTCCCTACCTACTATTACCTTGGACTTCTCCAGCATGTGTGTTTGTGTGTCGGTTCAGTTGAACCCCCCCGCGTTTGATTTCTTCTCTCTTCTCCCCCCCCCGCCCCCCCGGCCCCACACACCCCCCCGTGTGTACTGCAGGCCAAGATATGTTGGGTGGGTGCCGGTACCGACCTGGCTCCCCCGCCCCCGCTACCCCTGAATTCCAACCCAGATCCCGTGGACCCGCAGCAGGCGGTACGGGAACATCAGGTACGACATCCTTTCTAGGGTACGACACACCGTTAAGTATGCCTCTTATGCTTCAAGTCCCCTTCCTGGACGGCTTCCGGCAGTTCGTTTCTGTCTTCCTCGCAAGTGCAAGTGAACTCCCCCCCTTTACCCCCTTACCCCCCTGCCACCAGGCCGCCTCCGAGTTGCTCTCTCAGCAATCCCAGCTGCTCGTCCAGGGACTGGCCTTCAGTCGGGGGCTGCTGCAGCTGGCGGAGAAGGTGCTGGCGCGGCGGGACAAGCTGCAGCGGCTGCAGCACCTGGGGGAGATCGGCCTGGAGCAGCTGGGGCTGTCGAGTGGGTGCGGGGGCTGGGGGGGAGGGGAGGGGAGGGGCAGGGAAATGGCGGCGCAGCACTGGGCGAGTGGGTTCGTGTTAAGATGGCGGTGGTTGGGAATCCCGGAGGGGGGGGTTGCAGGTGGGCAAGGTGCAGTACGGTAGTGTGTATGTACGGGAAAAGCCCCGGGATATAGCTCTGGTTTGTCGGTCCTCGTTGGAGAGCTTGACCCCCAACCCCCCGCTGGCTCCCCCTTGTGCGTATGTACGTATGTATCACCCCTCTCTCTCCCCCCCTTGCCCCGCCCCACACGAGATGCAAATCGTCCCCCCTCCCCCCGTGTCCCCTCCCCCCCCCCAATACACACACACACGCCCCTCTGCCACCACCAGATGAGACGGTCCCGGCCGCCCTGCAGTCGGCCCTCCTGGGGGTGGGCCCGGGCAGCAGTGGCAGGAACGAGTACGACGCCTCCCTCCGGGATATCCGCATTATGAAGTCCCAGGTGGGTGGGCCGGGGGGGCGGGGGGGGCGACGTAGCTGCTTCGCTGGCTGAGAGAGAGAGTGTGTGTGTGTGTGTGTGCTGAGGAGTAGTGCTTTCTAACGCCAGAGTGCTAACCCATCTATCGCGATATTTATTTCCCCCTTTCCCGCCTTTTCCCCTTCCCCCCCTACACATACACATACACACACACACGTCAGATCTTCTCTCTGGAGGCCGCCCTGTCCGGACTGGGTCCCTGGCCCGCCCTGGCTGCCGCAGCCGGGGACATCTTCGCGGGCCGGACCACCACCACCACCTCCATCACCACCAACTCGGCATCGCGGGGCGGGGGTGCCGGGGGGGGTGCCGGTGCTTCCAACCCGCCTTCGCAGGCAGTTTGTGTTGAGGCGGTTGAGCTGTTGGCGGATGAGGACTTCAGTCGGGTGCTGGAGCCCACGGACCTGGGGCCCCCGCCCTCCGCGGAACTTGGCAGGGAGCTCATGTGGGTGGCGGGGGGGGGAGGGGGCCCCGAGTAGGTAGTCAGCCCGGTGGGGGGGCCCGTGTGGCACCGCGTCTTGCTTGCCCTGAACCCCCACCCCTCTTCCCAGGGAGGCACCGCGGGGGGGGGCGCCCGTGCTGGCGACGTGTGTGTTTTAGTGGCCGTGTGCAGCGGACTTCCGTGCCTGGATTCGTACAGTGATGGGCGGCACCAGGTCATGTCATGTCCGGGGGTTTTTCCCCCCCGTCTCCCCCCCACCCCGCTTCACGGGTCAGTGACTTGTTACAGATATTCCTGATGCGGTGCACATCTGTGTGTATAGTCCTGTGTAGGGGTATCCGGCTATCTCTGGTATCTGCTTCACCACTCGTCACTGGTTCGTCCTTTCCTCCCCCCCTCATTTCCCCCCGCCCCCCAAAACACACACACACACGCTCACAGATCCGACATGTTGGAGCTCAACGATGCGCTCAACGGCGTCGGATTGCCCCAGCTACCCCAGCTACCCGGCAGGGGGCCCCCCAGCTTGGGGGAGAGGGTGTCGTGTGCCGTACTAACCGTCATCATGGAGGGCTTCCTCTCACTGATAGCCCCGCACCTGCACGAGGAGACCGCCGCCATTGCCCTGGGTGCGGTGCGGGGGGGGGGCGGGGGGGGGGGCCGGGGGAATGAGGGGGTTGCGTGTGTTGGCGGAGGGGGTGAGGATGTGAAGTGGCCCACCCCGGGGTTGAATAGGGGCCGGGCACATGTTCTTAGGGGGAGGTGGGGGGAAGGAGGGGGGAGGGGGACAAAGCACCCCTAAAGTCTGGAGTTTGCGCTTCGTACATTCCGTACATATGTACCTGCGGTTGCCGTACCCTACCAAACCCCGCCTCTCTCGTAGGTTACGGTCCCGCCCTGCTCGTCCATGGCGGTTGGACGAGCTCGGGTCGGGGCGTGCTGACCCCCTGGGTTTTGCGGCTGCTGGGATTGGTGCCCACGGAAGTTCTGCAGGAGCAGGTGCGTGTCTGTGAGACTCTCTTGACATACATGAATGTCTGTCTGGGTTGTGGGGGAAAATTTAGGACGGGGGGCCTTCACGGTCACTTTTGGGTCCGATGTCGTGCGAATATGTGAAACCTGCAGCGAGGCATCATCGTGTACGGCATATGGCGTCGTACGGAGTAGCTAGCCCTGATCCCCCCACATCACCCTAGTGAGATGCCTACATTTCCGTACACCACTGTCTCACCGCCGTGGTGGGTCGCAGGTCCTGGGTGTGGTTCCGGAGCAGTCTGGTTCCACTGCTGCGGCTGCTGGCGGGGGCGGTGGTGGTGTTGGTGGTTGGCCTGTACGGCTGGTGAGTCACCGTGTGTGCTGGCTGCTGCGGCAGCTGCACCGGCGGGCGGTGGAGGCCCCGGGGGGCAGTAACGACAACAACAGCAAGAGGGCGGCCGGAGGCCCCGGAGGGCAGCAGCAGCAGCAGGAGCGGGAAGGGGGCGAGGGGGCGAGGGGCAGTAGCGGCACTGGTGGCGGCAGTAGTGGTGCTGCTACTGCTGCAGCTGCTGCTACTGCTGCCGCTCACTGGTCGGCCATTGTGTTTTGCGAGCGCAAGGTGGGCGGGTGGTTAGGGGGAGGGTCGAGGGGTAGGTTGTTCTAAAGGGCGCAGCACCCCAGCCGCCGCGGGTTCAGGTCGCCTTCATGGTCCTCCCCCCCTCACTACTTGCCCGCATGAGGCATGAGGGCTGTGCTGGGGGTACCCGGTGGGATTTGGAGAGCTGCCGGCGTGTGTATGTATGTATATATGTATATATGTATGTATGTATATATGTATACTATGTGGTGTGGTGCGGTGTTTGTAAGGAGGCGGACATGTGGCCTAATTAAGATACCAACCGCCCGGGTCGTACACAAGGAGGGGCTGTGGGATATTTGGGACGTGTTCGCGTTTGACTTGCTGCCCCCCTTTGCAAACCACATGATTGGGGCAGCCAACCACCACCCC
>NW_003307585.1:69195-77444 GCF_000143455.1 Volvox carteri f. nagariensis | reverse complement strand
GGAGGGGAGGGAGGGGGGGTTCCATGGGCTGGGGAAGGGGGGAAAGGGGTGTGTGTGTGTGTCCTGGGACGACGACGGCTGATTAGGGGGTTGTATTGTGTATGGGGGGAGGAGAGGTTAGGAAGGTGGGGCAAGGGGCCCTATGAAGTCTACAGCTACTGCCGCCGCCGCCGGTGCTCGATGCGGAGATCTCAAGTGGAATGTGTTTCATATGGCCTCCTGTCGTATTCCTGTCGAACCTTCGTCGTCATAGGATGCAGAATTAATCCTGGCTCCTCCCCGCCACTCCAACCTCCCTTTCTCGGTAATCGCCCTCGCCCGCATCCGGACCTCCGAGAGCAGCAACAAGAGCAAGTACGACAGGACTTTGCAGCGGGTCGTCTGAATCTGCTGCTGTCCACGTCTGTGGGCGCCGAGGGACTGGACTTTAGGTGTGTGTGTGTGTGTGTGTGTATGGGGGGGTTAGGGGGTCCCGTCAGAGAGGGGAAGAGGAGGAGTCAGGCGGGCAGTATGTGTTATGCGGGCGAGGGGGGGCAGAGGTTGCTGGTAACTGGCAGGCTGTGTTGCCGTACTGCTGTGAACACCACCACCGGCTGCATCGGAGTGACTTTCGTTTGCTCTATGTAATGCATGTATGTGTGTATGTATGTATGTATGTGTGTATGTATGTAATGTATGTATGTATGTAATGAATGTGTTGCCAGACCGCCTTGTCGTTGCGGGGAACTGCTGACCGGAAGGCAGTCCATGTTGCAGGGTGCACTAAAAGGTGGTGTGTGTCCCCGGGGGTTGGTCCTGGGGGGGCCCACTGCCTAGCTGGGTCGGGGTCTCAGCAGCCCGTATTGGACGATTGGAGACACCTTGACGTGCTTCCGTACATGTGCCGTACGTTGGGCTGCAGTCACTGCACGCTGGTGGCGGCTCTGGATCTGCCCAAGCACGTCACGGCCTTTGTCCAGTCGGGGGGAAGGGCCAGGGCGCCAGGTACGTGTACGACGCTCTCTGAATTCGGTAATGTACGGCAGTGCGTTCGTTCACACATGGTACGGTGTGCAATCCCGTCTCCCTGACTGCCCCCGAGGCCCCAGCAGCCCTCCCTCCGGAGTTGGTGACTAGAGTCGTCTGAAACGACCGGCCTGTAGTCCCACGGTGTTGCCTGTTTAGGAACTGGGGACTGTAGGCGCATTATCCTGACATCCGGATGCTGTACCTTGTCGTACCAATGTCGTACACACCTCAGGTGCGGAGCACTGGCTGCTGGTCAGCACTCCTGAGGAAGACGCGGCCGCAACGAAACTGCTCCAGTAGGTGCTCTTTCGTCCCGCGTCATGTACTACATGCCGTACACAGCACGCTGTACTATGTCGAACTGTGCTTCTGTCTCAAGGCGTCAAAGGATCTTGTGTATATATGTGTGTATATATTTACATATATACATATGTCAATATATACAAAGATGTGTATATATTTACACATACGTATATATTTCATATACACACATGTAATTGTATATACACACATATATACACACATGATCCTTTGGGTCTCCAGGCAGAAGCACAGCTCGACAGAGTACGGTGTGCTGTGCTGTGTAAGGCATGTATGTCGATACATCCAAGATAAAGGGTATATATGGGGCTTATTGTATATATATGCATATATATGTATTACATATGTATACATATATGTATGTTATTACAGGGTGGTTAACTTCGCCAGCGGCCCCCTTTCCCGGGGCAGTCCCTGCTCTCCCCTGCTAGAGGGGCACCCTAATCCGTCACCCCATCCGACTTCAGAATGTATTCGTTGGGTTCGGCAACTCACCACCAGCATCCAACCAAATCTAGCGGATCAACGGCGCATCAACTTAGTTCCTGGTCAGCTCGCAAGTTGATATTATCACGTCCTACACCGTCCATATGATGGGGGGCCACCTCCCATTTCATCACTCCTCAAATACCCGAGGAGCTGGCAGGCGGATTTGAACCCGGGTCGACTGGATCGACTGGGAGCAGAAGTCAGGCCTTAACTTCTGCCAGCCGCCTGCCTATATATATGTATACACATGTACATATATGTATACACATGTACATATATATGTATATATGTATATACATGTATATGTAATACATATATATGCATATATATACAATAAGCCCCATATATACCCTATATCTTGGATGTATGTTGTTCACTGTACAGGCCCCGCCCACACAGGCCCCCCTACGAGTCGCAGGTAGTTGGGGTCCGCTCCCGGGTGGGGGTGTGGACAGCTGCTGTGGCCAGATCACCCCGGCGGGCGGGAGGGTCAGCTGTCGAGCAGCTCCACCTACCGCGGGGGTGTGCCGGCGCCTCTCGCCACCCCCCCCACCACCACGCGGATCAGGATCTTGCAAACCCCCGGACTGTTTTTGCAGAAACACCGCACCTCGCTCCCTTCACCGCACCTCTCATCTCACGCGCCCACGCTGTGCAAACCCCAGCACGTGTCACGAACTCCCCCGTTAAGGAAGTTGTACGGCCGCACGTTTACGACAACGCAGGGCTGAGCAACATCTGATGCTACAGGCTCACAGTCTTGCTACAGCCAATTTCCGTGCCCTCTCGGGGGGTACGGCAGGTGAGCTGGGAATCCGTACACCCGTACACGCCTGCCGGCCAGCAGTGTTAGGTCCGCTCCTTTGAGACACGTCGTGCGGTGTGTTTTGCTCTTGCGCCCTCCTTCCGGGGCTTTACTTTTGAGAAATTATTTTTGGTATTAATTACCTCCCCCCCCCTACCCGCATCCGTACGCAGGTACCTCTCCCCCGGCCGTGGAGGGGGCCATGGAACTGGATGTGGGGTTGGACCTGGGGGGGGCGGGGAGTGCTGGGGGGCGGGGGGAGGGCGACGTGGAAGTGGAGGAGGGTGAGGTGTACGGCGGGGAGGAGCCCCCTCCCCCTCTGGTATGTGAGGCCGGGGACGAGATGGCGTTGGAGGTGCCCGCAACGGGTGAGTCCGGGGGGCTTTGAGTCGGGGGGGGGGGCATGAGGGGTTCGTGTGGGTTGCTGGCGGTTGCGGTGTGTGGGGAGGTGGCGGGTGCGCCGGCCTGTGTGGGTGATGATCAGGGTGTGTGGGTGTGTGTGTGGGGGGGGGCCGGTTGGCAGGAGGGGCGCAGTGCTAGTCCAGGCCGAGGGGTCCGGGAGGGGCGGAAGGGGCATGCTGGGGGTTGCGGCCGTACTCCTGGCCCTCAGCTCCCTCTCCTAGCCTGTCTTCCTGGCAGCCGGGTATGACCCGCACCGCACCGCACACCACCAACACCAACATCCCCAGTAGACGTGCTGGGGACGTGTATGCCCCGTGTGACCCCTGTTCCCCGCCCCCCCCCCCCCGGGCCCCTACCTCGCCTCCCCCCACCCCCCCAGGTGCCCGGCTGCCCGCTGTCTGGGCGGTGGACCTGCTGCTGCAGCTGTGCTGCCAACTGCCCGGGAACGACGGGTGGGTGTCCAGGGGGGTATGTATGTATGTACGTACATATGTATGTATGTATGTATGTATGAAGAAGAGGGGAATGTGTGTTGGGGTGGGTCGGGGGGGGGACTGGGCAACCGGGTTAGCTGACCCCTCTGCTGCCGTCGCCCCCTCACCCCCTCCATCCGCAGGAGCACTGTCCTCCAGCCCATATTCCGTTGGCAGTCCCTGGGCCCTGGGCCCCATGACCCGCGGTTCACCTACCGGGTGTTCCTGCCCGCCAACCTCGGCATGGAGCCCGTGGACGGACCCCCGTGCGCCACCAAGGGACTGGCGAAGAAGGTGCGCTTGTGTGTGTGTATGTATGTATGTATGTGTATTGCGGGAGGGGGGAGAATGTGGGTGTGTGTGGAGTGTTGGATATGGTATCATGTGTTGAGAAGGGGAAAGTTCGCCTGCCGTACACACGTACGCACTACATCACCAGAAAAGATGGTAGCTGTTCTTCTGTGTCCTGGTAGTAGGGAGATTTCCAAATAGGTTTTAGGGTTTTTTTTGTTGTCCGACGGTTTTCGTCCCATTCCTTCACCACCTCCTTCCTTCACCGCCTCACCCATTCCTTCACCACCTCCTTCTCTTCCTCCTGCTCCCGTTCCCCCTCCCTGCCTCTTAACCCCAGTTGGCCAGTTTGGAGGCCGTACGGCGGTTGTGGGAGCGTGGCGATCTGGATGACCACCTGCGGCTCAAGATCACTCGGCGGGGCGCCACCAAGGCGGCGCATGCGGCGGCGTTTGGAGGATGTGGGTGCCGGGGGGTGAGGGGGGGGGGAAACAGGGGGGAAAGGACAGGGGGATTGAGGCCGGGGAGAGATGGCTGTGGCGGTGTGGGTGGGGGATAACTGCTAGTTGGTTAGTTTGTTGAGCGGTTGGCGCTAACGAACCCAACCTGGCGTCCTCCTCCACCCGAAATGTCAGCGAAATGTCAGCGAAATGTCAGCGAAACGCCCTGAAACCCTAAAACCCCTCTTCCCCCCCACCCCTACCCCTCTTCCCCACCCCTTCCCCTCCATGGTGGTGTGTATTAGTCATGTACAACATCCCCCAGGCCACGCTGACCCACCAGCTGCCCATTACGCTCACGCGGGGCTTCAGTCGTACACCCCTCCTGGAGGTCGATAGGGAGAGCGCGGCGAGAGCAGCAGCGGCTGTAGCAGCAGCTAAGAGAAGCAGTAGCGGCGGCAGTAGCAGCTGCTGCCTGCAGGACCCACCCGTCCCGGTTGCGACGTACACGCTGTACGTTTTTGTCTTTCGGCCCAAGAATACCGAAACGGGCTGGATGAGCAGCTCAGATGGGTACGGCGGCGGTGGCGGCGGTGGCGGTGGCGGCGGTGGCTGTAGCTGTTCTTCCCCAGGCTCTCTGCCCGCGGGTCTGCTACATCTGCCCATCTCCACCCCCCTGTTCACCGAGCTGGATGACTCTGTGGTGGCGGCAGCCACTGCGGCTGCGGCGCCCGGGGAGCAGCAGCAGCCGCCGGAGGGGCAACAAGAGGGCCTGGGTGTGCCCTCCGCCTCGGGTGCGGCTGCGACCCCTGCCCCTGCCCCCGCCCCTGCCCCCCCTCTCGCCGCCCTCTGCTGGGGGGTGGTGCTGCACGGGGAGCTGCCCCCGCTGCCGGCATTCGACCTCCACCTGCCCGACGGCGGGAAAGGTGGGTGGCTGGGTGGCTGGGGGAAGAGGGGGAAGAGGGGGAGGTGGCGGACCGCGGGGCCCGAGACCTCATGCCCACCCACCCGTCATGCCCACCCCCTCCCCCACCTCCTCCCCCTCCCTACCGGAATATGAATCTCTGCTCCTCCACCATAACTGTTCTTTCAGCTCTGGCCCCCACGCCCTCCCTCCGTACAGGTGAGCTGCTTGTTCAGGCAACCCCCGTCCTCGTGGGGCCGCTACCTGCCGGACCCCTCCTGGACCGAGTGATCAATACCTTGGGCTGCGTGCTGGCGAGGTTGGTGACGGCGCCATGCCCCGCCGCTGCCGTACGCTCCGCCATCTCGGCCGCTGCCGACATCGCTGGCAAGATGTTGCCCTTCCGCCGCGTGAGCGCCGCTGACCACGACGCCTGGGTCGACTGGGTTGGCTTCAAGCACCTCAACTCGGCCCTACAAGACCTAATTAGGCAACATGAGGAGCCGCAGGTAGCCGCCGCGGGCGCCAGCGCCGCTACCCCTGACGGCGGCGGCGCGGCCGCCTCCGCCGGGTTGCCGTACAGGGGGCCAGGAGATGACATGGAAGTAGAGGAAGAACCGGGTGGTGTAAACTCGGGTGGACGAGGCGGAGAAGGGTTAGCTGTAGCAGCTGCGACTGCCACTGCTACCGATACAGCTACTGCTAATGTTGGAGGTGGTGGTGGTGGATCAGCGGCTAGTAAGCCGGGTCACGGGGGTAGCGGGGGAGGGGGGGGTGACGTTCCTGAGACGTTTTGGTCCTCGGGCGGTCCCCGGAGCTGTTGGTGGACTCCGCTGCCCATCAAGGTGCCCTTCGCTGAGGTGGCGGAGGGGGCGGAGGGGGGGGAGCAGCAGGGGCTGGAGGTGAGGAGGCTGCAGCGGGCGGCGGCGCGGGATAGCGGCGCTGCTGGCGAGGTACTGGAATTCATAGATTGGGACGTGGTACGGCAGCTGGCGACGGTGCCGACGCCGCTGGCGGAGGGTCACGAGCCCGACGAGGGGCCGGAGGTGCTGGCGCCAGACGCGACGGGGGCAGCGGAGCCGCCGCCGCCGTCGCCGTCGCCGTCGCCGGCAGCGGCGGGGGATCCAATGGCCATCGAGCCGGGGCCGTCACAGTCGCGAGAAGCGTCGGCGGCGGCAGAAGTGGCGGCGGCAGCAGGAGCGGCGGCGGCAGCAGGAGCGGCGGCGGCAGCAGAAGTGGCGGCGGCAGCAGGAGCGGCGGCGGCAGCAGGAGCGGCGGCGGCAGCAGAAGTGGCGGCGGCAGCAGGAGCGGCGGCGGCAGCAGGAGCGGCCGCTGCGGCTGGCTGCCCTTCCGGACCGATGGACGTCACCATGGCGGAGGCGGAGGCGGAGGCACTGCCGCCGGGGGCAGTACCGCGGGACGCCGAGTCGCTGCCCCCCCCGAAGCTCCCTCTTGCTGTGCAGCGCCAGGTGCAGCGCCACGGACTCCTGCTGTCACTCAACACCTACCGGGTATGCGGGCTGGCAGGGCCTCGTACCGCCGGTGACGTGGACATGGCGGCGGCTGACGGCGGCAGGGGTACGGAGACGTGTACGGCTAGGGAAAGCAATGCTGCCAGTGACAAGGGATCCGACGGCGTCGCCGCCCGGGGGATCGAAGCTGACGAGGGTGCCGGTGCTGCCGCCGTCGCTGTTGGCGGCGGTACGAATAGCAACGCGAACGGCGACGGCCCTGACGGCGATGCCGTTCCCTGCAAGCTGATGATCCAGGAGTTGTCCATGTACGGCAAGGGGCGCCGGGACTGGCTCCATAGCCGCTATGACAGGGGCTACGGCGACGCTCAGGGCAAAGGCGGCGGAACCGGTGGCGGCGGCCAGGCTCGTACAAGTACGGATTCAGTGCACGGCACCTCCGAAACCCATGCTAAGCGGCCCCTGCCTACCGACCCTGACCTCCCGGGTTCCGGAGCTGCAGTCTTCACCCCCGCCGGCGAACACCCTGTACCCGGCTCGTTCCGGACTCGGTGTGTGAGACCTAGCCCGGTCCCCTCGCCCAGTGCGCCCCCCACCCCCGCACCCACCCCCGTGGAGTTGGATGGGGAGGGCACGAGTGCTGACGAGGACGGAGACGCGTCACGACACCAACCAACAACCGCCAACTGTAATGTGGGCGGAGATGAAGCCGCCGAGGTGTCCGAGGCCGAGAATGGCGGCGGTGACGAGATCCTTGATGACGCCGCCGCCGCCGCCGCCGCTGGCGGCACCGGCCGTGCTCCCCCTCCTCGTAGACAGCGGGAGCGGCGTCACATGTTCCGGGAGCTGGGTCCCCTGCGCCCCGACCGGGTGGCGCTGTACCCGATGGACCTCCACCGGTGGAGGCTGCTCCAGGGGCTGCCCAGCATCATGTGGCGGGTGGAGGGCCTTACGGCGGCCTCCGACTACCTGGACAACACACTTGAGCCAGCTAGGTGTGGGGGATGGCGGGGGGGGCATTGGGAGGGCGGAGGAAGAGGGGGGTGCGGGGGGTGGGGGGTGGGGAAGGAGCTGCGTTCCCAATCCCTGTCGACCGCCGCTAGCGGTAGGGGCGTGGGTGACATCGTGATATGGGGTTTTTGATGTGTCTGAGGGGGGCTGAGGGGGCCAATGGGATTGAGAGACTTGGGAAGGCTTGAGAGACGGCTGCCGTACACCTAGCCTGACTTCCCAGTGCCGGCTACTGCCCCGGCTCTCACCCTGTGCTGCTGCTGCTGCTGCTGCTGCTGCTGCTGCTGCTGTAGTGGCGGTGTTCGATCTCTGATATTTTCTCGGGGGGGATGTGTGTGTGTGCGGCACCTGAGACACAGTTCACATTCAATCATTTGTCGTATTGCCGTACTGTCGTACCTCCCTATTTCTCCTCGCGTACAGTTTCCAGCCCGGCTGTCCTGAGCCATGCGTCCGGGACCGGCGGTTGCTGCTGGTGGCCACCTCTCTGACCGCCCCCGCCGCCGGAGACCCCGTGTTCAACAACGACCGGCTCGAGTTCCTGGGGGATGCCGTACTGAAGCTGCTGGCACATGTGTATGTGTACCTGCGGGAGAGGTGCGGGTCACGTCTCCCGGGGGAGGGGGTTAGGAG
>NW_003307585.1:66764-68516 GCF_000143455.1 Volvox carteri f. nagariensis | reverse complement strand
AACACCGTGCTCTTCCCAATTAGACCATATCCCCGGGCTTTTATTTCCAAAATTTTACCCCCCTTATTTGAAAAAAAAAGGGGGGCCAAGACCCCGGAGAGGAGGAAGAAGCCGAGGTTCAACAGGTATGGGCCCATGGGTCATCGCTCGTTTATTTCATTTGGGTACTGGCCCTCAGCGTGGGGGGGAGAAAGGGGCCCCTGGGGAGGTGGGACCTGCATGGAATACGACGTAACTGCGGTGTGCTGTATAACTGCCGTACGCCGCTGTACGAATGCCACATCACAACCCCTTGCACTGTACACATCTGCCCCCCTCGCAGGGTCGCAGTGCTGCCCGTTCCCTGACAAAACCCAACCCCGGAAATGCACCGCCCCCCTCTCCCCCCCCCGCACCGCCCCCCTCTCCCCCCCTTCGCTTACCCCCCAGGGTGTGAATGGCAAGCGGCTGGCGGACGCTGTGGAGGCGCTCATCGGGGCCCACGTGCTGCCGGCGGTGGAGGCGGAGGTGGCCCGGGCGGCGGGGGCGGACCCCGCGTCCGGGGTGTTGGGGGTGTTGGGGGCAGCTGCCGCCGGTGCCGGCCAGCTGCGTGTGACCAGGGACATCCGAACTTGCAGCTCTGCCGTACAGGTACGAGCTAGGCGGTAGCAGCAGCCGTAGCTGACGCCCGCCGTACCTACCAGGGAAGGGGGGAAGAGTGCCTCTCATTACCCGTCCGCCCCTCCCCGGCCGCCCGGCGCCTCCCCCTACCCTCCGAAACCATAACCCTCACTGCAGGTGGCCATATACGACGCGCTCCAGTTCTGTACGGGTGTGGGTTTGCTCCCCCCCGACACCCCGGCGGTCATACTGGAGCGGTTCGACCAGGTGGCGCCGGAGGTGGCTCGGAGGCACCGGGAGGAGCAGCAACAGCCGGCAGTAGCAGCAGTAGCAGCAGCAGCAGCAGCGGGGGGGTTGCCAGGGGACCAGCACCCAGCGGGTAGCTGCGGGGGAGATGCGGGGGGCAGTAGCAACAGTAGCAGCGGCGGCGGCAGGGGTGTCTTCTCGTGGCCGCTGAGTCCCACCCCATTGCGAGGTCGGGAGCTGGATGACATGCCTGCCGCTCTGAAGCGCAATGTGCTGGCGGTGGAGGAGCTGCTGGGGCACACATTTGCGCATCCGAAGTTGTGTGTGCAGGTAGGGGATGGAAGGGGGGATAATGGTGGTTGTGTTCGTTGAGTACGACAGAGTGGGATCCGTGAGGTGGGGGGTCGAGCCCGAACAGCCACAAGCTCTTGTGGCGGTGGTGTGTGAGGAGGAGAAGTGGCGTGGAAATATTTGGGGGCTGCATGGGGTAATGCGCGGTGAATGCCTTGTTCCTCTCCAGAGCTGAGCTGCCACACCGCCACCCGTTCCCCCTCCCGCTCGTGGTTCGTCTTTCCCCCCTTACCCCCCTCCCCCCTTTCTCATGTAGGCCCTGACCCACGTGAGCCACCCCACTGCCAGCAGCTGCGGGGGGGGGTACCAGCGGGTGGAGTTCCTGGGCGACGGAGTGCTGGGTATGGTGGCCTCCGTGTGGGCGTTTTGGTGAGGAGGTGGACAGGGTGCTGGGGCGGGGGGATGCGGGGGGATGATATGCGGAGCAAACTGCCTGAAGGCGTCGAAAGCTCTCGAAACTGCCCCCCCCCCAGGGAGGGAGGGATGGAGGGAGCTCTCTAAGCGGTGTGAGCGATGAAGCCAGATGACCCCCCCCAGGGAGGGAGGGAGGGAGCT
>NW_003307585.1:65338-66383 GCF_000143455.1 Volvox carteri f. nagariensis | reverse complement strand
AGGGAGCTCTATAAGCGGTGTGAGCGATGAAGCCAGATCGACCCCCCCGGGGGGTTCCGGAAGTAAAACCCCAGTACGACGTTACCCACATGTTGGTGTCGGTGGTGTGGTCGTCAGGTCTCGTTTGATTGACATTGCGGTCGTTGATGTTCAGCGCAGGGTTTACAACTGAAAGAGTGAGCTGCAGGTACTGGAGGTCCTGAAGGATGTGCTAGTGGTAGTGGTAGTAGAGGTCAGGTTTGTCACTTACCTCATTTGGTGCGGGGAGGTAACGGTGGGGGATGTGACCCCCCCACCCCACCCCACCCCCACCCTCCCTAGCAGCAGCGTACCCAGCCGGGACACCATCCGCCCCGTCCCCACGTCCTCCACATCCCTCTGGATCCGCGTACCCTCTCCGCACGTGCGTGGATGTGTGCCTGGATGGATGCGAGGTAGATAGCCTGCATAGCGGCACGAGTGCATGCATTGATGCCGGGGTGCAGCCGCCCTGCCCGCCCAGCAAGACGTCTGTTGCCCCTGCCCCCCCCCGCCCCTTTCACTCCAGGGAGGGCGGCACTGCGGAGCACATGACGACGCACCGTACAGCTCTGGTCAGCAACGGCCCCCTGGCGGCGGCGGCTGTACGGCGGGGACTGCACCAGCACCTGAGAACCGGGTCGATGAGCCTCATGGCAGCAATAAACAACTTCGTGGCGGCTTACCAGGTAAGGCAATGGGAGGATGTATGTATGTATGTTGTTACAGGGTGGTTAACTTCGCCAGCGGCCCCCTTTCCCGGGGCAGTCCCTGCTCTCCCCTGCTAGAGGGGCACCCTAATCCGTCACCCCATCCGACTTCAGAATGTATTCGTTGGGTTCGGCAACTCACCACCAGCATCCAACCAAATCTAGCGGATCAACGGCGCATCAACTTAGTTCCTGGTCAGCTCGCAAGTTGATATTATCACGTCCTACACCGTCCATATGATGGGGGGCCACCTCCCATTTCATCACTCCTCAAACACCCGAGGAGCTGGCAGGCGGATTGAACCCGGGTCGACGGA
>NW_003307585.1:60502-61404 GCF_000143455.1 Volvox carteri f. nagariensis | reverse complement strand
TTGGCTCGGAGCCGCATTGTAGGGCCTGAGCAACGAAGAGGTAGAGCAAGGGTGCGAGGGGGCACCCTTGCCGTACCCCTGCTTCCATGTTCACCAGCTTCGATTTGTAGCCATTCACCATCGCTCTGGCTCGCGTTTCGCTCAGCAGCAGCCGTACCCAGGCGCAGAGCTGTGGCCCTGCACCCATGGTCTCCATTGCTGCCAGGAGGAACCCACGATCCACCGTGTCATAGGCCTTGGCGAAGTCCAGGAATGCCAGGAGCCCCCGGCGGTTCTGCTTGCGAAGGAGGTGTGACAGGTGACGCAGGAATAGCACACTAGCTCCAATGAGGCGCCTAGGTAGGAAGGCTGATTGCTCGGGGGTTATGACTTGGCCAAGGGCAGGGCCTAGGCGGTTTGCCAGCACTTTGGTGAGCAGTCGGTAGTCCGAACAAAGCAGGGTGATAGGACGGTAGTTGCCAGGGAGTTTGGGGTCGCCTTTTTTGTAGATCACCGTCAGTACCCCCTCCAAGAAGCCCTTCGGCACCTGCCCCGTCAAGCCTATGGCGGTGAGCAGGCCAGCCATGGTGGTGCCAATGGCCGACCAGAATTTCCTGTAGATGTCGGCTGGGATGCCGTCCCACCCCGGGGCCTTGCCAGGCTGGCTTTTCTTAAGAGCCTTTCGTAACTCGGTGGCCGTGATGGTTCTGGATCCCAGCTGTTCATCTGCCTCTGCGGGTAGCGAGATGTTGGCGGCCGCCAGGGAGTTTAGCACCTCCTGCTGGGCTTGNGGGCAGATGTAGTTGGGAGCTCGGCTCACTTCACTCCAGAAGTCTGCGACCACCTGGGGAAGCTGGCTAGGATTAGTCACTATGTGTATGTATGTATGTATGTATGCATGGGCGACGGGAGCTGGTTGTTGG
>NW_003307585.1:58275-58924 GCF_000143455.1 Volvox carteri f. nagariensis | reverse complement strand
CCCAGGAAGGGGACGAGGGACCGGAGACGTACCTGGCGCAGAGGTGGGGGGGCATGGAAGGGATGGGGGAAGCTGCGGCGGGGTGGGTATGGCTTTGGGTGTGAGTGGGCGGGGCAAGGGGGGGTTGGTGGGGTGGGGGGTTATGGTGTCTGCGGAGGCGGGGGCGGACGGGGAGGGTCGTTGAGGTGTTGGGTGGGGAGGTGGGGCGGTGGGGAGGTGGGCCCATAGAGGGGCTAGGAGGGGTCAGGTCACCTCGCTGTCCGGATGGGGACCTTTATCACCTTTATGACCTGCTGCTACCCCTCCCGGTGGGGGGGGGCCCGGGGGCCTCATACTCCCCTACACTCCCCTACACTCCCCTACACTCCCCTACACTCCCCTACACTCCCCTACACTCCCCTGGCCTCCAACCCTTGTGGCCCCTACCTCGCAGGTACCTCGAGTCGCCCTATCTGGTGGGGGGGAAGAAATTCGACCTGCGCATCTATGCGCTCGTCACGTCGTACAGTCCGCTACGAATCTTCCTGCACCGGTGCGTGCCGCGCGCGCGCGTGTGTGTGTGTGTGTATGTATGTTTGTGTGCCTGTGCCTGACGCGGGGCTCCCGCCTACACTCGGCTGTACGTGTGTGTGTACGTGTATGTGGAGTT
>NW_003307585.1:25953-58225 GCF_000143455.1 Volvox carteri f. nagariensis | reverse complement strand
TGGCCAGGGCAGGGCCTAGGCGGTTTGCCAGCACTTTGGTGAGCAGTCGGTAGTCCGAACAAAGCAGGGTGATAGGACGGTAGTTGCCAGGGAGTTTGGGGTCGCCTTTTTTGTAGATCACCGTCAGTACCCCCTCCAAGAAGCCCTTCGGCACCTGCCCCGTCAAGCCTATGGCGGTGAGCAGGCCAGCCATGGTGGTGCCAATGGCCGACCAGAATTTCCTGTAGATGTCGGCTGGGATGCCGTCCCACCCCGGGGCCTTGCCAGGCTGGCTTTTCTTAAGAGCCTTTCGTAACTCGGTGGCCGTGATGGTTCTGGATCCCAGCTGTTCATCTGCCTCTGCGGGTAGCGAGATGTTGGCGGCCGCCAGGGAGTTTAGCACCTCCTGCTGGGCTTGGGGGCAGATGTAGTTGGGAGCTCGGCTCACTTCACTCCAGAAGTCTGCGACCACCTGGGGAAGCTGGCTAGGATTAGTCACTATATGTATGTATGTATGTATGTATGTATGTATGTATGTATGTATGTATGTATGTATGTATGTATGTATGTATGTATGTATGTATGTATGTATGTATGTATGTATGTATGTATGTATGTATGTATGTATGTATGTATGTATGTATGTATGTATGTATGTATGTATGTATGTATGTATGTATGTATGTATGTATGTATGTATGTGTGTATTGTTACAGGGTGGTTAAGCTTCACCAGCGGCCCCCTTTCCCGAGGCAGTTCCCTGCTCTCCCCTGCGAGAGGATCACCCTAATCCATTCACCCCATCCGACTTCAGAATGTATTCGTTGGGTTCAGCAACTCACCACCAGCATTCAACCAAATCTAACGGATCAATGGCGCCACAACTTAGTTCCTGGTTAGCTCGCGAGTTGACATAATCACGTCCTACACCGTCCACGAGATGGGGGACCACCTCCCTATTCAACACCCCTCAAACACCGAGAGATTGGCAGGCGGATTTGAACCCGGAACCTCCGGGAGCAGAAGTTAGGCCTTAACCTCTGCCAGCCGCCTGCCTATGTATGTATGTATGTATCGCTATTTACCAGGACTCGGCACGTGAGTTCCCCCCCGGGCCGCTGTAATGTAGCGACCATCCCTCCCCACCCCCCAAACCCCCACCACCCAAACCCCCTTCCCCAGGATGCAGTTGCCCGGGTGGGTCAGGACCGGGTGCTCGTCACCACGACGGAGAGAGTGGCCAAGAACAAGCGAGCGGAGAAGCGGTTGATGCGGGAGCAGTGGCAGCAGCAGGCGGGCGGCAGTAAGGCCCCGCGTAAGGCCCTGGCCGCCGGGGACCTGGAGGGCGAGCAGGACGCGCTGAGGGCCCCCAAGGTGAGGCCTGTGCTGGCTTGCTGACGGAGGAGAGTGCTCCGGAGGCAAGTCCATGTGCGCGGATAGCACTGGTTGCTGAGAGGGGCAGCTGGACGCCACCTGCTGCAGCAGCACCAGCAGCACATGAGGAGCCCACTGGGGTCGTTAGGGTTCGAGGCAGCTGCGGTGCCTGCTTGGCCTCCAGAGGTCCTCCTGATGGGCTGTGTCTGTGACTGCAGCATCAGGACTCATTTCGGCCCCCTAGCTCATGAGGCCATCTGGGCCTTTGGTCGGAGAGCTCAGAGTCGGTAAGGGACAGCTGCACAAGGGTAAGAGACAGCTGCACAAGGGACGTATGCGCGGGGAAAAGCAACAGCGGCGGCCCGACCTTGCCAGGCTCAGTCATCGGGAGCTCGTGGAGGTGCAGATGCAGGTGCTTGAGATAACTCGGCTTTTCGACGTCGCCCACCCGCATGTGTATGAATGTACGTATGTGTATTGTTAAATACGTGATGTGTACGGCCCCCGGGCGTGTTTCCCCCTCCCTCCCCTCTCCTCCCTCCCTCCCTTCCCCCCTCCCTCCCTCCCCGCAGGCTCTGGCCGACTTGGTGGAGGCCCTGGTTGGTGCCGTGTACCTGGACACCGGGGGTGACCTGGGGGCGGCGGAGCGGGCAGTGGCGAATATCATGCTTGCGTGATGATGAGGAGGAGGATGAGGAGGAGATTGAGGAGGATGAGATTGAGGAGGAGGAGGAGGAGGACGGGGTGTATGTACGTATTTATGTACGGCCACTCCGGAGCTCGCGGTATGCTTGCCGTTTTGCATCCATAGCATTTTAGTGTGCTGTGAGATCGATCAATTGATTGATTGATTTCATTGATATGGATGGCGACCATTTTGTATTCGCCAGGCTATGCTGCGCATGTGATGGTTGTCCAGAGGGGGAAGATTAGAGCCATCGAGGGGAGAGCCATGTCTGGCAAAGCAGCTGCTCGCACCAGCCACGAATGCATGCGGGCACCCCGTTGGAGAGAAGTGTGTGTGTGTGTGTGTGTGTGTGTGTGTGTGTGCTAAGGGTTTTAGGGTTTCTAGAAGCCCTAGGGATCTGAGCCGCGGTGAGGGAATGGCGATGGTGGTGAACAAATAGGTGAGCTCCGTAGTCCAGTGGCGAAATGGAGTCCAGTAATTTTCGAATTCGTGTTAACTGACAGAGTCCTCTTAGTGGTGCTAGAGCCAGTAGAAGTAAGCGGTGCTTTAGTGGCGAGAGGTTTCTTCTTCTTCTTCTTCTTCTTCTTCTTCTTCTTCTGGCTGGCGACAGGCAACGAGGAGACCGAATGTTTCAACCAACCAACTAGGATTTAACCTGAAAACCAATTTTCCTAATTTCTTAACCTGACGGACTAAGCAGAGGGTCATGTTACCAGAGCAGATGTGATGCGATGATAAGCAGGTTACCTGGCACAACAAGAAGCCCTTCCCGTGCGAGAAGGACCTTTGACCTGTAACCGAAGGAAATCGAAGGATGTCGACAGAGAAGCAGCAGCAGGAGCAGCAGCAGCAGCAGCGGGAGTAAGTACATGTTGTTCTGAGAGATGACGGTGTGTGTGTAGGTTGTGTGCACATGCAAGGAGGTCACGTAGGTGTGGGGCCCCAGTGGATATGTGCGAGTGGAGCTCACACTGGCCGGGCTTTGCTTGCACTGTGTCGGCGATTTATGCATTCGTAGTGATGATGTTGATAATGATGGATGATAACGACGTAGTTGGTCGCCGTGCACACATGGACAGGTAGAGGCAGCAGTAGTGTGTCGTGTCGTGCCGTGTTGAGCTGGGTCCGGTACATAGCGGCACAGTGGAATATGGTGTAAGGAAAGAAATACACTCACCTTGCATTGTTTTCGGATCTTAGGGGTTTCCGAGTTTTCATAATGTGATAGTCAACTGGTACCAATTATGGAAATGTGGAGCCCGTGTCTTCGTGCGAGGTGCGAGTGGCGGTGCAGGCGAGGCGCCCCTGGGGGCACCTCAGGGAAGGTGTGCGGCCCACGTCTGTCCAGCCCCAACCCACCTGGGGACCTAGCTACCTTCCTAGTCAACACTTCCTAGTCAACCAGCTACCACCTACCTAGCTGCCTAGCTGGCTGCGAACCTAGCCACCTACCTACCTATCTACCAATTTAGCTATGTACCTAGCTACCTGCTATCTATCTACCGGGCTACTTGCTATCTACCTACCTAGCTACCTACCTAGCTACCTACCTAGTCGCTATTACGTACCTACCTAAATATCGGTTTCTTCGACATGAATTTTCCTTTCCTGAGATAAAATTATGATTCTTCTTAGGCGTTGTTAGCTATTAATCTATTTCGGTCAGCCTTCGGCGGGCTTGGGGGCCCTCGTTGTTACACCTTGGGAGGTAACACAACTCGAGGTGTAACACACACACACACACACACGCACGCACTTGCGGTTGTCCCAGGTTCCCTTAAGCAGCAGGGGACTCGGTATGCTGGGGTGCTGTTATTGCTGTTGCGTGTTGGAATGTGGAGAGAGAATACAAGCCCCGGTATGTATTGCACGTCCCCGGTACCTGCAACCCCTCACATCCACTGTAGGGTGTTGCAGGTGGCCGGGCAAAGTTCATTTGTAGGAGCCTAATTAAAGATTCCCAGCGACAACAGCATAAAAACGCAAGGGACATTTATGGCATAGCAGCAGAGTATGTGCCCTTCATACGCAAATGGAACTTCTGAAGGCCCCAATACTGTAATCAGCCATCTGGCCTATTAGGGGTTGTTAGGGTCACCCGCGATTCTGCTCCTGAGCTGGATCAGCAGGTTTCCAACAGCTCATCCCAAGAACCTGTTTCGTGTATGTCCTGCCACCACTTCCCCGACCCACAGCGGTGACGGAGCCCAACACCTGTTGGGCGGGTGGTGCATGTGCGCACCCTAGCCAGGGTGTTCCAGGGAAGTCGGTGTCCTACCTGAGAGAGGAGAGGAGAGGAGAGCATCCGCCACTGCCTCTGCTCGGGCGCTGTTGCGGACTGCGGGGCGCGGCAAGAATGTTAAGGGCTGACAGCATGATGATTTTACGGATGAAGTCATCAAAGCTTTGCATGCCTCCCTAGATCCAGCGGCGCCGTTCCGTTTCCCACAACCTGAGGGGAGGGGTTAAACCTTGGCACGCAAGTTACTAAACGGAACGCCAGGTAAGCTACTGCTACTACTGCTCTGTCCACTTCATTACTGTTGCTGACACACTGGGGACGTTTTCCAGTAGTCATCCAAAATGCTGACTGCATGGTACTTCGGTCTCTTTTGGCTGCTGACCTCCATGGCCTTGGACGCATCCAAGGTCCAGCACTCAACCTCCCCAACTGGTAACCTCCACTTTAACTTCCTAAACGGACTATGCCAACGTTCAACGTTCAATAAACCCTATTGCCATGACACTGACAGCTGACGCGAGCAGAGAGGCCGGCAAATCTATTTCATCGGCTGCAGGTCACAGAGTTATCTATGTCACTCCCCAAAACATCTTTATGGCCGCCAACCGGCGCCCGGGAATGTCTGTTTTCGGACATTTTTTTGCTGTAATTCGGGACCCGCAGCCGTGGCTATAGGCGTTTTTCGGAGTGGGTATTGCGTCACGACCCGCCGGACCGCAGCACTGCCGACCTCTGCGCGAGCGCAAACATTGCGTCCTGGACATTGTGTCCTGAACATCACTCGTGTAGATCGTTTTACCCAACATTTACTTCACAAGTATTCTAACTTTTTTTACAGTACAACAGTGTGAGCTGTCAATGAAAAACGGTGCTTACGCCAGCCAGTTACTAGGAAAAGCTCATCTTTCAGTATGGCGTGGTCTTGAAGACTTTAAGGCTGAAAACGGTTTGGCCAGTGGAGTCCTCGGCGCTCTGTGGCTCTGGTCCAGCAGCTATGCCGCCAGCATTCTTTCCTAACCTGACCATATCCTGGTTTTCAACACTCCTTAAGAAGGTATTTGTATTTTTGCTGAAATTTATCTGGGCGCGAATGTGGTTCGGCGTTGTTTGCCGCGAAGCGTTTTTTAAAGTAATCCCCGAAATCACTTGCCTGTCTGGATAAGCTGTGTGACGGAGGAGATAGTGAGTACTAACCTTTTTAATTATTCGTTTGGGTTGCCCAGCATCGCTCGGCTGGGCTGCTGAATATCCATCAAGCCCGTTTTAGGCATTAGCCACGCGCGCATGTGGCATAAGTCCCTTATTTCTCCTAGCATGATGTGTGAAGTGGCTTTCATTCCTGCGATGCGCAGGGATGGCGGAATCCGCTTGAGGTCGGCGACTTGCTTCCCCTTCCTCAGCATTTGGTGTGCGCGTCGGCATACCATGCATTCCTCCGGGGGCTGTCGGCGCTGCCTGTCCCACCTTCGTACTCTGTCAGCGCTGGCGACAGCAGCATTGACGCCCTATTCATCAATAATAGCGGTGCCGGCCGCAGCGGCAGCTGTACAGCCACGGCCACCAACACGGACAGGGCACCTCGGGGCTCTCATTGTGAAAGCGGGGAGAGCCGCCACGTGGCAGGTGATGGACAAAGCAGCAAGAGCTGCGGCCGCGGTCATGATCGCGTTAAGACACACTTGGCCAGCGGCCACGTCACCCTGGTGCCATCACCCGAGCAACACCTGTACGACACACGTGCGCTGCTGCGTCTGATCTGGTTACTGCATGGGCACGCCCTGTGGCGAGCCCTCGCGCTGATCTACTGCTACCAGGTCTTTGTGTTCTTCCAGCCTGTTCTCCTGAACGTGAGTAGAGCTGCCAGTAGAGAGTCTATACGTGGTGCTGCTGACTAACACACATTGCCTTGTGAGGAGGCCGGACGAGCGCGGCCGCATGCGCAAGAGAGAAGAGGGATCGGCGAAAATGATCTGATGCCATGATGCATGTTTTTAGGTAGCCCGCACGTAATACCCCACACACGCTCGCAGACTTATTAGCTTACCTTGTTAGTGCTCTGGGGTTTTTCTTCACTTGAGCAGTGGGATTGTGGATACCGGGTACCTGGCTGCTGGTATGGGTAGAGTCTGCTGGTTCCGCTGCTGCCCCTGCTCACATTTGCTCCACTATGGTCATGCTACCCAGCTCACATGTGCCGCGTGCGCATCTGCCGTCATCCTTGCAGGAGCTGACCAACCAGCTGGCACACGGGCGGCCAGGTGGGCGGAGGGTCAGTGGGGCGGCCAGGGGCGCCCTGGTTGGCTGTGGTGTGTTACCAGCTCCTAGCAGTAGAGCGTGGGGATAGTGCGGCCTACTTGTTGTTGCGAACTGCAGCTAATAACGAAGATGGTCCACCACATAACTACCTCGCCCCACGTGGCTTATTGCGTAATCGGCGGCTGCGTTTGTCACCTTATCTCTCCTCCTATCTAGTTCCGACAGTTGTCTGGACCATTGCGGTGCTGCTCGCGTCCGTTTGATACATCACATCTGCTGGCGGGTGGTTTTGGATACGAGCGATTAGCAGCTAGCTTGGAATGAGGCAGGAATTGTGCTATTGGGTAACTGATTCTACCTGCTGCTCTGGTGAAGCTAGCTGGAGCTCGCATACAGTTCTCGGACTCTCGTAGGAGGTGCGACGCATTGTACGTGCAAGTGCCCCGCATCTACCCATGTAGCCGCCCGCTGCTTCATGCTTCCTTTCCTTTCCCTACAGCTGACAAGCGCATCTGGATTCTACCAGCGCTGCTGTTTCTGTCGCCGCTGTTGGGCTCTCTGTGCAAGGCTCAGGCCCAGCTCATTATGATCCAGATCCAGATAGCGCTGCGCTCCCAGTTGACTGCGGCTGTGTATCGCAAGTGCCTGCGGCTGTCCGCGGGCGCCCGGGCCAGCCTGCCCTCGGGCCGGGTGGTGAACCTCATGTCGGCGGATGTGGCCAAGATCTGCGACTTCCTGTACCCCCAGCTGACTTTCATTTCGGTGGCCCCACTTGCGGTGGTGGTGTCGCTCATCATGCTCTGGTTCAAAATCGGGTGGGTGCTGGGTGGGTTAGATTGGCTGCGGCAGGTTGGGCTGCTGGAAGTAATAGTGTCGGAATCGGTGGTGTTGCCAGGTTAGGTGCTTCATTGCCTCATGCTGCTAGTGGGATGGCGGAGTGGGGGAGATGTGCAGTGCCGACCGCGCGACAGACTCCTGTGTGCACTTGTAGGTTGTCATGCCGTCTACCTTGAGTGCTACTCCTGCATACCCTAACAAGTAGCCCGTGTCGCTGACAGCTGTTGGAAATACATACATACATACATACATACATACATACATACATACATACATACATACATACAAGGCAGGCGGCTGGCAGAGGTTAACGCCTGACTTCTGCTCGAGCAGAGGTTAAGGCCTGACTTCTGCTTCTCTCGGGAGCTCCCGGCCGACCCGGGTTCAAATCCGCCTGCCGGCTCCTCGGGTGTTTGAGGAGTGTCGAAATGGGAGGTGGCCCCCCATCATATGGACGATGTAGGACGTGATAAAATCAACTTGCGAGCTAACCAGGAACTAAGTTGATGCGCTGTTGATCCGCTAGATTTGGTTGGATGCTGGTGGTGAGTTGCCGAACCCAACGAATACATTCTGAAGTCGGACGGGGTGACGGATTAGGGTGCCCCTCTAGCAGGGGAGAGCAGGGACTGCCCCGGGAAAGGGGGCTGCTGGCGAAGTTAACCACCCTGTAACAACATACATACATGTACGTGGCTTTACTACATGTCTGTCTGTCCACAGGTGGGGCACCCTTGTGGGCTTAGCAGTGCTGCTGCTCAGCAGCCCCGTCTCAAACATGGCTGTACGGGCGACCCAGGTGTGTACGTGCGTATGTATGTACGTAGGTAGGTAGGTAGGGCTACATAGGGGGGCATCAGGAAGGACAGCAGCAAGGGGACATTGATAAATAAGGGGTAGATGAGTGCATACATAGGGCCCACAGGCGCATCACCCACATGTGCTACTGGTTATTGCGGAGTGTTTTATGAGGCAACAACCAGTACTTAATAGCTTGCGATATCGTCCAGTGTGAGATTCCTCGTTTGAGACTGCAGCTGCGTGTTTCAACTTTGGGTTGGAGCCAGGGGAGGCCGAAAGCCACAGGCTGGAGTGTAATGATGTAATACGACGATTTCGAAACCGGTTCGTGCCTAGATAGCGACGTAGCCATGTAAGTATTTATACAAAAGTACTTCAATGATGGTGGGACTGGCAAGATCTGGAAGCTGTAGCTACAAACAACTCTTAGATCGCATGATCAGCCAGTGACATGATGACAAGTACACGTGTGTGTATTGTGCTATGTTCATTTCGCATTACCCACAAACCCACTCACTCACTCGACAACCAACCCTGGCTCTGAACCCTACCTACCCTACCTGCACGACCTTCCGTCCTCTACGTCAGCGCCATCGGAATGAGATGTTGAAGGCATCGGACAGCCGGATGAAACTGGTGGGTGGGTGGTGGCCATGCTGATGAGGGTCCTGGGGCGGGAAGGGAACCGAATCTCGTTGGTAAGGCCCCTTAACAAAGAGACGATGAGGCCATAAACCTACGAGCCCTGCCTGTATTTCGGTCGTGTAAACCGCATTAAAAACAGCGGGTACTTAGCGGCATCACAGTCGGCCACCAAATGTGACACTGCTTGCCGATAGAGTACAATCACCAGACCCGCGTATCCGAGCTAAGGACCTCCTCACACACATGCGGTAGGATGCATAACAGTCCTTCACTTCACGGCCTCCAGGGTGTTAACCTACCTGCTACTCGGGTGTTGTTTGTTTCAGGTCTTTCTGTCGGGTCACCCCCCGTCCCCCCACCTCGCCTCACCCACTCACCCACGCACAGGTTGGTCAGTTCCTGGCGGGCGTTCGGGTCATCAAGATGTACCACTGGGAGCAGCCACAGGCGGAGTCCATCACAAAGTGCAGGTATGGTGTAGGTTTGTACGTATGTATATATGTAGGCATGCAGAGGCGGCCATGCGGGCCACGTGCTGCCACACGCTGGGGCCACGGGCCACGTGGGGTCACAGCATCATAGACAGCTAGGGATTGATGGATAGTTGGATGCACCGGATGGTTACTGGAGGTGAAAGCTTTGTGTTACCCGCCCATACTGCTATGGTGCTATGTATGTCAACACACATACGTGGGCGTCTGTGAACTTGGCACCAACGGTTCGACACCTTCACTGTGGCGTTGTTTTTGAAGTCCTTGTTGTTCGTTCCTCCGGTCTAACCACCTCTGGCAACAGTATGTACAACCCACTGCATCTCCTCCCGCGAGGAAGTCCGAGGCACTGAGATACCCTATCCGGCCCACCTCCACTGCCCCCACCTCCCCTGCTCCCATCTCCACTGCCCCCACCTCCACTGTCCCCACCTCCACTGCCCCCACCTCCACTGTCCCCACCTCCACTGCCCCCACCTCCACTGCCCCCACCTCCACTGCCCCCACCTCCACTGCCCCCACCTCCACTGCCCCCACCTCATTGCGCGAATCCCACCATTCTCTTGTTTGCTGGTGGGCCACCCACGCGACAGGGCGGAGGAGCTCCGGGCGCTGCGTAACATGATTCCCTCCAAGGTATACCCGGGTGCATGGTGGCTCACCCGCCACCAACCTGCCACCACTGCTGCTACTGCTACTGCTGCTACTGCTGCTACGGCTGTGTCGTTTGGGGTTATCGTGTGCTGGTCGGGCACCTGATGTCCTTTGGTCCTGCATGTCCCGGTAGTGAGTTGCTCACGATGCACATGGTGGTGCCACACCCCGTGTTCTGGTTCACAGCGGGCGGCATGCACGTATGAACTGCCCGTGTGGTGGCTCTCTCGGATGTCACCCTCCGTCTCGCAATGAGCGTTGGGCTGCGTCCATCTCTGCCTCATATCGGTGTGTGCGTGCAATCCTAAGGACTCCCCCTCAACTGCGGGTGCAGGTCGCCATGCAAACGCTCCTGTATGTGCTCCCGCAGCTGGCGGGGGTGCTGTCGTTCGTGGCGGTGGGACTCACCAATCCGCAGGTGCATGAATGGCTAGGCGGGTGGCTGGGTAGTTCGGCAAGTGACGCTGTTCTGTTCGTTGCACTGATGAAGATTAGCACCCGGGGGGGGGACTGGGGGCCAAAGGGACTGCTGTCGATACTATGCCGTTAATGTTACTTTGGTAAGGTAGGAGGGGGGCGCCATCTCCAGGCTATTATATTGAAACGCCGTCCGTGTTCGCGTTGTTTAACCTTGCTGCCACTTCAGAAGTAATCTTACTAATCTACTGCTACCTTTAGTGAGGGTTCAGTCCCTAGTTGTGTGCTTTGCTTTGCTGAGCTGCCTTACTGGCCTATTGCTCGGTTGCCCTTGCAGGCGCTGACGGCTGGCAGAGTGTTCAGCAGTTTGGTGCTGTTCCAAATCATGAGGTTCCCACTGCTCACTCTGTCCACGGGCCTGGTGGAGGTGCGTGCGCATGTGAAGCAGGGCGCTGGCGTTCGTGTGCGGTGTTAAGTGCTGCTGTGTGGGTTTGCTTCTCTGCTGAGAACCGCTGTGTCGCACATGCATGTGAATGTTTGGGGGGGGGGCGGTATGGGCTGCGGCCGCATCAGGCAGTTTGGGAACCAATGTGATGGCCTGTTTAAAGTTGTTGGGCATGCAGTCGGTTATGAGGTTTAGGTGCAAATAAAGGTCTAGTATCTTACATGCCGATCCCACCGGGTAATATTTGCAAACATGTCCCACTGTATGTATGAACCACTATCGGGGTTTTCTTTCATCAAGGCCTAGGGCTTTCCCCCAATGGTTGTATATTGCCTCAAATACTGCTACACTAGGTTCCATGCAAGCTGTTGAGCAAGCCGTTTCTGCAGCGATGTCCATCCCAAGTGCATCTCCCTTTACACGCTCCCTCACCACCTCCCCCGGTCTCTCTGTGGTTCATCAGTTGGGAGCGGCCATCATCTCCGCCCGCCGCATCACATCCTTCATGGCGGCCGAGGAGCAAAGGGACTATGTCACACGCCTCACACAGCCACCCGGAACAACCCCGCTGCCGCCACCAAGTGCTCGGCGCCGCAGTTCCTCTACTTATGAAAAGCGCAACGGGGATTGCCTCACACCTGCATTGCAGCGCGACCTCAGCCTGCACCGCACCAGTGAAGGCGGCATGCCGTCGCTGGCAACTGGAGGCGGCGGTCGGGGTATTAATACATTCGACAATTCTTCGGGTTGTGATGGCAGTGCAAATGAAGCTATTGCTACTCCTGTAGCGGTTGTGGCGGCTACGACTTCTGCTCCTACGAATGCTTTCGCTTCCGGCAGTGGTGGTAATGGCGGCAGCAGCGGCCTCCAGATGTCAGCAATGGCAAGGCTATCTCGGAGCAGCCAGGCCGGACAGCTCCCACTCCAGGGAGTGGAGCCAGGGCTCACCATCCGGGCTGCTGGCTTCAGGTGGGCCCCAATCATGCCCCCGCAGCAGCACCAAGAGGATCAAGAGCGGCTGGGGAAGGACACAGTAGGGGGACCAGCATCAGGTGCTGGCGGAGGTGCAAGTAATGCCCATCAGGGTCGGTCGCTGCTGAGCTTTCGACGATGTGGGAGTAGGAGTAAGCCGCGACCGTTTATGGAGGTGAGGTAGGCCATCCTTATGTCGGGCTGCTTGTTGTTGTTTAAGTGGGGTATATGCGGCTCCCTGCTGAAATAGGGGAACCGAAGGGGTTCCCCTTCGGGAAAACCTCTCATACCGTTTTGGAGGGTTTAGGTTTTGTGGATGGCCACTGCAGGTGGTTGATGCAGTCGGCGAGTCCCTTACAGCTTGTGCTGTAGCGCTACGGAGCCGGCTGACCGGCCGCACACAGACAGGGCGGAGGGATGTGAATATGGAGTGCGTCACCTCCAGCAGTACACTGAGCCACCCCGGCGGCAGTGCAGGCGGCCTGGTGGGCACCACTGCCGTCGGCCTGGTAACTGGAAACATGCCAGGTTTGTCTGTTGGCTGGCGCAAGGAGGCCGACGAGGAAAGGACTGGGCTGCTCCGAGGTGCTGGTCGTGACGGTGAGATGAGCCACACAGTTGGGGCCGGGGAGCCATGCGGGGGCAAGCTGCATGGCGGCGGTGTTTTCCGTCCCGCTCCTTCCGCTGTCTCTGCTTCCGCTGTCTCTGCGATGGACGTTTTGGACTCGGCATCGGACGGGGTTGGCGGCCATGGTGCCAGTGGTGGAGCAGAGCCCAATAGTGGGCCTGGTGGTGTCAGTGGCGTGGAAAGTCCCGCTGGTGTAGTCGACCCGGTGGACTCATCATCGACATCGTCATCCTTCTCCCCTGCCTCTGGAGGCAACGGCTTTGCACTGGGCCAGGTGGACCTGAGGGTGAGGAGCGCATGTGTGTGTGCGTATGGGTGTGGGTGGGTGCTGCCTGAATTGGGTTAAAAGCAACGTCAGGGGCCAGCAATCAGTAAACCTGATTTACATAAATTAACAGTCCAGATGAACGATATCTCGATATACATGCTTTAAATGCCAATGCGCGGAACTTTCTTACGGGTTCTCAGCTCTCTTCGATGAAATGCCTAGTAATTGGCGCCCTGTCCCGCCACTGATACCTACCTACCTGGCGCTCATCTGACGGTCCTGCTTATGAGCTCCGTTAGGGGCACGTGGTCATCCTTCCCTCCATGGTTGACTGTCTTAGTGGGGTTGCAATGGTCGAATATGCACATGCACACACATGCATGGGCCCCAAAAATCCCCCTTCCTAGTCTTGTCTGATTTTTACCTTTATCCACTCCCTTATCCACTCCCTTCATCCGCTGCACCCCACCCCCAGGTTCGCCCTGGCGAGCTGGTGTGTGTTGTGGGGCGGGTGGGCAGCGGCAAGAGCTCACTGCTGTCCGCTGCACTGGGGGAGATGGAGCTGGTAGAGGAGCTGGACCAGGAGCGGGGGGACGTGGTGGGGCTAGGGGGCCGAGTGGCGTACGTCGCACAACAGGTGGGGGTGTTGGGGGTGTTTATGGACGTATGTTGAAATGAGGAAGGCATTTATATGTACCGGTAGCTGTATCCTAGATTTGACAGGCGGTGTCAACTGTTATACCTTCACTTGATGTTATTGGACACAGCCTGTCTGCGCATTCTGTTGTGATGTATGCTCCGTACCAGTAACCTACATTTGAACCAAGACCTATGCCATTCTGACCCACCAACGTCATGCTGGCCTTCATACGTACGAACCATCCGGGGTGCTGTGGCGGCTTGAACCGCTCGTTGCAGGCGTGGATCGTGAACGCCACGGTGGTGGAGAATGTGACCATGGGCAAGCCGTTTGATGAGGAAAAGTGGGCACGGTGTGTAGAGGTACGGGAAGATACGTACGATGGATCAACAGCATGCACATTTTTAGGAAGTAGATACCCGGGGGGAAATGCCCCAGTGTACAGCAGTTACCTCTTCAAGGCCACCCGCCTCCGGTCAGCATACGGTTATTGTTTAGTTACAAATATTTCGTCCATAGACATTGCCTCTTAAACTATTAATGCGGCTCGCGTGACGCTAAATTTAGTGATGCACCGTTTGCCCTTAACACGTGTGCACAGGCATCTGCTCTGGGCCCCGACCTGGAGCTTCTGCCTGCGGGTCGTGACACGGAGATTGGGGAGAAGGGGGTCAACCTAAGTGGAGGACAGAAGCAACGGCTTTCGCTGGCTCGGGCCATGTATCAGGTAACAGGGACAGCATGTCTGCCATCAGCTCTGCGAGTTATGCATGCGACCTTGCTTGCTAAAACACAATGTGGGCATTGTGTGTGTCTGTGAGGCCGGGTGAGGAGTCTTGGAGGACCCCGACCTGGGGGCATTGCTCGCCGCTTTCTTCATGAACCGGATAGCTGGGAATGAGGATCACAGCGGGGCTGCTGGCGGGCTAGTGGGACTGGTAGTCGATGTGTCCTGGAATGGATGCACTCTGGACCGACTGGATGCAGCTGGTGTCCAGCAGGCTCTTCAAGTGCAAACAGACTGCTGTTCAGAGGGCCACCCAAGAATGTGCAACTGTGCATTTGGCGTGCATACATGCAGGAAGCGGACATTTACCTGTTGGACGACCCCCTCAGCGCTGTGGATGTGCATGTGGGCGGCCACATTTTCAAGCATATGATCCGAGGAGCGCAGGCGGGCGCTGCTGTGCTGCTAGTGGGTGAATCAGCAAATTGTAGCATGCTGTCTATGGTGTGACGGAGCATATGTATTGCAGATTTGCCACCTAGGATAATGTTTTACTAGCTGCAGCAACTAGCACACCCACCAGGGATGCATGTCATTAAGGTTTAAGTGAGTGGTGTACGGCTGGTAGGTATTCCAGTACGGTGTGCAGTCGGGGTGCTCGGGAGTGGTCGTGCAGCCGCATGTGGAGAAGAGCATTTCGGCTATTTGCATGTTTGGGGCGGTCATGTTAGGCATGCTTGGTAATTCTGATGTAACTGTCTAGTAAGTGCTTTTACCATCTGTGTTGCAATGCAATCGGCCCTTTCCAACTTACGCGAGTGAGAGCTGTTGTATGCTGTTGCTCCACCGTTGTGCATGCCGCTTCCTCAGGTCACCAACGGGGTGCAGTATCTGCCCCCGGCTGACAGCATCGTGCTGATGGATGCTGGGGAGATTGTCATGCAGGTCTGTTCTAACCCTGTGGGTTTGCTGTCACTTCTTGCATACCCACACTTAGGACATCTACCTGCCTCCACAACTACACTACACTACACAATTAGGATCAGAAATGGCCCGCATGCATACGCCCGCACGAGGCGTGATAAGCTCCGCTGCAGCACCTGCTATGTATGACGTTTATATTCCATTATCCGGTGGACAAAGGGAGCGCTTGGCTGTTTGGTCGTTGCAATGTTTCGATAACGCTCTGGGTGCACTACCTGCCCTGTGTGCATGGATTGTGTCGTTAGCGGGTTCCCTATATGTAAAATATGTCGGGGGCCGTCTGCTTGCAGGGTACCTACCAACAGTGTATGGGGGAACCTGCTTTCCGTTCCTTGCTCGAGGAGTTTCGGACTGAGCAGCAGCAGCCCCAACAGGGGGAGGTTCAGGGTGAAGGTCGGCAGCAGGAGGAGCAACAACAAGACCCAGGTGAGGAAGAGCTAGCCGCACATTAGAGCTTCTTGCGGAAATCCCTGAGTTGTTGCTTCTGAATTCTGCCGAGGCGTTGCAATGCACCCAAAAGCGTAACAGGTGGCAGAGCGAGCCACCTGGGTCAGCAGCATTGTGAATGACGTAAAGAGGGCTGGCTGCCCGTGACTCTAGGGCATGGCCAATTGCAGTGTATCATGTATAAACGCAATATGCGAGCAGGATGACGGGTGGTTGTGTAGCATTGCAAGCAATGTCAACTTCACGGCTTCTGCTGCTGCAGACGTGTTTGCTGGAGCCAACAGGTGTTCATCAGTGCTGGTCGTGTCATCTGGGCCTGACATGGGGAGGGTGCAGCCAAGGGGAATTAACCGGACAGAAGCTGGACCACAGGCAGGCTCAGTTGCCGAGAGTGGAGGTAGCGATCACCAGCCGAAAAGCAAGCAAGGCCACCCGCAGGACCCGCACCATGACGGACAGCAATGTAAAGAGGGACTTCAATATTCGCCCACCGGTATATCTTACAGCATGTCCACTGCGGCTTACAATGCCCGCCGGACAAGCGTGGAGCAATCGCAACGGCAGTGGCATGGCAACTATTTAACATCTCATATGGCAGATTTTGACGAGGGCAATGAGATGATGGATTCACTTCTACGGATGAGTGTGGATGGCGGCAGGGAGAGCGATAGCGAATCCAGTTGTAATGGTGACGGCATCAAGGCCCATAGCGGGGCAGGTGCAGTAGCAGCACT
Source organism: Volvox carteri f. nagariensis (assembly GCF_000143455.1). Lineage (NCBI taxonomy): Eukaryota > Viridiplantae > Chlorophyta > Chlorophyceae > Chlamydomonadales > Volvocaceae > Volvox > Volvox carteri. Next base: position 41,996 of record NW_003307585.1, on the reverse strand, counting down.
GGTGGATCACGGCACGGGTGCCGGGGTCGGCAGTGGAGGTGGAGCCAATGGGGTCGATCGGCCCGAGGAGTCCCGCCCGTTACTGTCCACCTGCCAGACGGTGTGCTCTTCCAACTCCACGACACGGGACACTACTGATGCTGGTGCTTGCTGCAGTGACGCCACCGTCCTCAGGCATGGAGACAACATTGCCGCAGGCCAGGGCATGCCAGCAGGCTGCTTGAAGGCAGGTTCACCATCACCGTCGCCTCGTTTACCACCGGCCGTGATCTCTCAGCATGGCGCCACTGCTGCCACCGCGAAAGGCCGCATCACGGTGGTCGAGGACCGCGAATTGGGGCAGGTGGGCGATGATATGCATGACAGGTCAAGCAAGAGTTAATAGAGTCGTTGGATGCCTGTGCTCCGTAATCCGCAAGTTACATTTAGCAGTTGTGGCCACATACATGCATGCTGTGGGTCTGTGGGCACTATTGGTGCGCTGTGATCGTTGTTGTAGTCCAGTCCGGAGTGGGTTGGAAGCGCAGTTTGGGTCGATTTCACTATGGACAAGGCTTTAAATATATACGAGGGGATTATACGAGAGGATTTCCTTGCAAAATGAGTAAGTTGGGAGGGAGAGAAAATGGATCCGCAAACCCGATGCCGAACATGGCACAAGGAAATTTCCAGCTTACTCATTTTGCAAGGAACCCCCCTCGTATATATCCTTTGGATAATAGTTGTACTTATAAATAGCCTGCAGCCTGGGTAAACCAATGTGCAACCTCACTGCTCAGCCATTCCTTAAGATTCTCTCTCAACTATGTGCTCGGCTCACAGGTCAAATGGAAGGTTTACGGTGCCTATTTGCGCGCCTTCCACGTGGCTGCTGCTGTTGCAATCCTACTGTTCTGGTCGGCAGAGCAGGTACAGGCATGTAGGGTGGTGCTGGGCTGGAAGGGGCAGCACAAGGCAAGCGAGGAACGCACTATCCTGATCATGTGCTCGTGGCAAATGTACTGTTTAGCTTTTGGGTGCTGATGTATATGAAGATGCGGATGGATGGAGGAGGTTTCAGTCGGACATATTGGCAGCTGAAAATATGCTCAAAATAGGTTATATTACATGCATCTGTAATCTTTGAGCTGTAGACCCTCCTTTTCATGCATCCTGTCAATCAAGTGGTGGACCGTGCGCAGGGGACCCGCCTTGCAACCAATGCCTGGCTAGCTCACTGGAGCCGTGACCAGCAGCAGCAGCAGCAGCAGAGTGCTCTCAGCGCCCCGGGCAAGGGGGGTCCCGGCTTCAGCCGTTTTGCAGGCGTGTACCTCCTGCTTGGAGCGGCTTATGCATTTGCAACGTTTTGCCGTTCGACTACCAACAATCTGGGGTAAGATTGTGCATAAATATAGAGGCTAACACTGCTTGGGCTCAGTGAACAGGTGGCAACAGTTACAGTGAAAGTGTCCGCACAAGTGTGGAGGGGTCCGTCAAAGCCGGGGGGCCCCATGGACCGTTCATGAAGGTTACTGTTATGGTGTCGGGGGCGACTGTCATCATCATCCCGCCCCGTTTGGGCGCAAAGCACTGGAGTGCTGCGTGCCTAGCTGGTCTCCCGGACCTCGGAAATAAAGCTAATGCCAGCGGGGGAGCCTCTGTCATGATGGTGCGCATGCTACGCCCTTGAAACCCGAGTTTACTCCCATACTTCGCCCTCAAGCCATCATAAGCAGGGCGTTCCCGAAACACATGTGATCATCTTCCACCGCTCTGCAGTCACAAAGCCTGCAAGCACGTGCGGCACGCTCACGGTCGCGGGCCTAATAGCCTCTAGTTCTTAACATCCCAAACTAAAGGGCACAAAGACCTGGCGCAATCGCTACTAGTAGGGGAGGGCGGTCCCCGCGTGAGCAAGCCACCCAGGGCGCGCTCCCTCAGGGCGGTGCCCCCATATAAGTTTATGTGTACACAACATGTGCTATCCCAGATGTATTATCTCCAAACACTGCTATGAATATTCGGGCTACATACTGCAGTTATAGTTTACTTCTCATGTGGATGCATGGCGGTTGCCAGAGCAGCTCTTTCCCCACCTTAGAAGTGTGTGGAATCAAGGTGTACATGTACTGGTGTTTCTCATTACCGGCACACACAGATGCCGCCGGGTGTGTTGCCGCGCTCTCCCCGCCAGGTCCTACCGTGCCAGCAAGATCCTGCACGCGCAAACCCTGACGGCCCTCATGGCGGCGCCTTTATCGTTCTTTGAAGCCACTCCCGTAGGAAGGTATGGACGCACAGAGACATGTACCTACCTGTTAATGTAGCTCCTAGCATCTGTTCGATGAACTTAAATCAACAGCCATGCGTTCTGTCGCATGTGGCTGCCAATCAGAAGTACATGTTGCATGTGCTTTTAGGACGTCTCCCTACCTGCTCGGGCCTGCTGCCACCATAATTGCTTATGCCCTATATCAGCATTCGTAACTTAGATCAGCACAGGCGCTAATGGGGCCATGTACTGCGGCCACGGGCACCTATCTGTCCTCGTTTGATGTATACATATGTTCGTGTGTAACTACAGGATCCTCAATCGTCTCAGCCGAGATGTGGACGAGATGGACTACAACCTGGCTATGTACCAGCAACAGCTGTAAGTCTAGTGAAGTTCATGTTGAGGTGGTTCACGGGTGACACTTCATTAGTGCCCATAAGTTAATAGTGGCATAGATGTTTACATGTTGATTTGTTCAACTTTTACATCGTCACGCCACGGAATTCTCTCAAACCTCTGCAGGGGCAACTGCGTCATGCGCTTGCTGGCCACAATCCTATTCCTGTGCATCCTGCAACCAGCATTTGTGGGTGAGTGACAGGGGCACCGAGTACAATTAAAGTCACCGATGGATAGGGGTTTTGCGATATTCAACAGATACAATTTATGCAACAGGATTTGTATCCGCTGTAGCATTTATGCAGATAGAGATATGCTGCAGTACTACATCTAGTGGCTACTAAACCCGGGTTTAGTAGCCCATGGGCCCATGGGTGACGGTCATGAGTAGATGGCAGTTACCAGAACATGCCGGGGTGACACCTGCCGTAAGCTTGCGTGTGAGCATGCACCTAACTACGTATGAAGGTATGCTCCCTGCAGGGAGCTTGGTGACGATCTTTATTTACCTCGCCATTGTGGGTATTGATTTATCCAACGCAAGCATCTAACTACTGCTGTCATCGCTGCAACTAATTTACCTTAATGGCTCTTCCTGTGTAATAGTGTCGCTGACGGACGGTAGCGAATTGAAACGGCTTGTTGTGGTGGCGGTGGTGGCGGTTGTGGTGGTTGTGGTTGTGGTTGTGGTTGTGGTTGTGGTTGTGGTTGTGGTGGGCAATGTCTGTTGTTACTTATGAATGTCGGTTCTTCTTCAGAGATCTATCAGCATAGCTAGCTCCATGTACACCAAGCTCCAAGACGTTAAGAAGAGTTCCATACATGCATTTCAATTTCAGCCGTGAGGTAATTTTCTCGGTGAAAGTCGTGAAATACAATCTTTGGTTCTGCCCCAGGTGTGGTGGTACCCTTGACGGTTATTTACTTCATTCTCCAGAAGTACTTCAGGTATGCTGTACACGGGATGCAGGACAAATACTCATGCTACAGGGACTAGCCGACAGCAGCAGCAGCAGGTGGAGGTTTGGCTGGCCATGGGTGACGGGATTTTAGAGCTGCCAAACCAACACGTGCCCAAGTTCGCCCTTGAAACCGAGGATGACTATTGCTAATACATTAGCAACAGTCTGTCTGACGTATGTCTGTCCAAGTGTCATTTCCGCCAGGGTTCATGCCTTGATCTGATCGAGATTTGCAGATCTTACACTCATCCTCAACCAACCCAACGATCACCCAACTGCAACCTGTTTCTACACAGGCGGTCTTCTATTGAGCTCCAGCGCATTGACTCGGTGACCCGTTCGCCTGTGTATGCCAACTTTGCGGAAACTATGGCTGGACTTGACACGCTCCGGGCATATCGTATGCAAGAACGGTAAGGACGATTGTTAGAAGCAGCGGGGGTAGGACAGTAATTGTGCAGGATGGAGTGCCAAGGAATTTATTCAAATGGGACTAGCATGCCAACATCCATGCACTCCCCCCTTGCATATTATCTGTGCAAGACCTCCCGTTGACGCATAAAGTGCAAAATAAGGGCTGCGATGATGAGTTACTGCTGATTCGTTTAAGTTTTTCCTTTCTTTGATGTTTTCGGTCCTTGAAGGTTCAAGGCGCGACATGAAGCCATGGTGGACACCAATGCCACAGCCTACTACAACGCAAGAGTGGCAGACGAGTGGCTCAGCCTGAGGTGCGTTAGTTTTGCTTGGCGATGTATGTATCTACAAATCACCCCGGATGGCCCCGACTGGCCATCAGTAATCAACACATCAAACGGATGTTGTGTGTGTACCTGTCATGAGGTTGGTTAGGGTTTTAAGGTTCCGGACTGCCATAGGGCCACCAGCAGTCGAAGTTAGTCTTCTGCTGGATTCTCACGCCGGTAGGCACATTACAAGTTACAAGTTACAAGTTACAAGTTCCGCACACAAGTGCGGGTGTGTCCGTAAAAGCCGGGGGGGCCATGGACGTTGTATTGGTATTGATGCGGGTACGCGGGAGGTCATCTTCATTCTCCCTCGTCCGCTTCAGGGCGAAGCGCCTCAGCGCGACGTGCCTGGCCTCCCAGATTTCCGAGAGGTACCTGGCCAATGCCAGGGGTGGCGCCTCAGTCATAGTGGTGCGCATGCTGCGCCCCGTAAGGACTAGGTCACCATCATACTTAGTCCGTATGCTCTTGTAAGCGGGACATTCTTCGAAAACATGCAACTCATCTTCAACCGCTCCACAGTCACAAAGCCTGCAGGTACGTGCGGTGCGCTCACGCCCATTAGGCCTATTAACCTCTAACTCCCAACAGCCTAACCGAAAACGCATGAGCACATGATGAAGTCGCTGGGGCATGGTCCCTTTAGTGTGCTCCAACCAATCAAGACGCGCACCCCTTGATGGGGCAGCTCCCATCCAGTTCATATAGCGACACGCCTTGGCTCCGGTAATTCCTATGGGGAAGACGCGGGGGTCACCCAAGGTATTCGGGCACTCCCACCGAGCATCAAGCCGCTTGGCAAAATCCTTAAGAATGCTCTCGACTGGCAATTTAAGGGTGGTGTAGTACGATATAAGATCATTACCGCGCGTATTAGTGGGGGTTTCCACTCCTAAGCTAGTAAGAAAGGCTAGTACCTTGCTTGCCCAACACTCAGTGGCGCCCCCAAGTACAGTATAGCTAGCTGCCGCGTCTGGTGGATCGCTCATCTTTCTCAGCATCTGTCCGCACCGGTAACTGTTGGTGTCCCAACCCAACCCAACCCACCCTGTTCCCCCCAGACTTGACCTCATCGGCTCCATCATAGTATTATCTGTTGCAGCGCTAAATGTGGGGCTACAATCAATTAGCTCCATCTCTCCGGCACTAGTGGCGCTGGCGCTTGCTGAGGCAATTGATCTTACATCATTCTTGAATTATGCCGTCAAGGTGCGTGAGCTCCGGGCTGGTGCATTTGCATCCTACACCTCCAACATGCGGGTTGCGTGACATATCCTTGTACCTATTATTACTTAAATTACCATTTTTGATTGAGACTATATTCTGGTGACCTTCCAGCCAAAACTCGCGCAAAATGCACTAGTGTTGTTCTAGTGCATCTCAGCAAATGGCCTGTTGACCCACCAATGTAAACCTGACATCGCTCATCAATGTAGACCTGACACTTCTCAGTATGCATGTTCGGGTTTATGGGTGCAGACGCTGTTGTGTACTCGGAACTCCCAGATATGGCCATATGGGCTACTATTCAGATTCTCTCGAGGGGCAGAAGGAAAGCAAGCGAAGACAGTGATGCTGTCAGCTCCCCCAGCTCTTGGATGTGTGCGGCCAGCCGTTAGTATAGAGGCTTGCGTGTACTATACTTGTCTCACCTCGCGGCAACGAGCACAGGATCTTAATGGCGCCATGTAATTGAGGCCATTAATGCATGGATGTTACATGGATGGTACCATCCGCGGGTGCTGCCTGCTCCAGCGCTTCCATGTAGGTCAGGAAATCCCTGAACTGCATAAGGCTCACACAACGGCAATAGTTGAACACAAGAAATGGGCAAGGAAGGTTGTGGCGCTTGTAATGAGTTGTACGGATGGCGCATGATGGGGGATTACAGTTGCTATCTTGCATAGCTATGTAAGGCACACATAGAGATGCTGCTGAGTCTTGTGAGAGTGTATGGGCAAGGTTGTATGGTCGAACCTGAGTTACCTGGCCAGAACTAAGCTTTCCATCCATGCTACCTGTGTTGTCCTGCTAGCCTCAGGTTGGTTGCAAAGTAAATGTCTGTCCATGCATCATATATAATTCCCAAGTTCTTTGCAAGTCCAGGACTATTCATGGTCTGGAAATTGCCGTAACGAAGCCGTTCACTTCGCAGTATGGTACAAGGCACCTCAACAATGAGCGAGCCTGCTCCTTACCTGCTGTCTGTATAACAGGTTTCAGCATTAGTAGAGAGCCGTTACAACGCTGTGGAAAGGTTACTGACCTACGCGCGACTTGAGCCAGAGGAGGCAGTGCAAGCTGGGGCGGCAAAACACTCCCCATACCGGCCCCCCGGGCTGCCACCCTGGCCAGCAACTGGTGAGCTGGAGTTTCGTGATATCTGGATGTCGTACCGACCAAGCCTCGACCCTGTGCTGCAGGGTGTAACATTTAAGGTATGGAAAATAACTCCCACAAAGATGTACGGCTTCAGCAGCGACTAGGATCATACGAAGATATCAGGGAATTTAGATCACGACTACAACTGCCATAGAAAAGTACCGATCGGCGGATGCAGATCCCATGATATGGCCAGGACTAGCAGGGGACGAGCAGAATGGGAGATTTGTGAATTGCAAATACGACTGCGTTATGTCGATGTACTTTCCTGTTGCTTGTTAAAACGTATTGTTAAGAAGTGAGTATATTGGCGCCATACGTGGAAACCAGTTGACTATTGGTTGCAAATGTTCGTAGGTCTACGATGGCCAAAAGGTGGGAATTGTCGGTCGTACAGGAAGCGGAAAGAGCTCCCTCATTGTGGCATTATTCAGGTAGGTGGTTGGGTAGGTTCTATCGGGTATGGCTGAAGACACAGCTGTAAGATCAAAGGGTCCCTGCTGGATGGAAGGACTGGATTAGGATGGGGGAAAATACTGCCAAGCTGCAGCTTAATTGCTCGGTAATGCACCTCTCCTGCCTCTGGCTTTGGTGGATCAGGCTGTAGCCCTGCTGGAGGGTGACCCTTTCCGTGTTTTGCAGCTTGACTGTCCATCTCTAAATTTTGTGGTCACCTATACATTGCCCCTTGGTATATTAGATAGGGGCCATCACTTTTTATTCTCTTTGTATGATTCGGAAAGGTTGTGTATTCGGGAATTATTACTTGGGCTCGTAGTGTGTGTTGTGTTCGTGCACACACGTGGGAAGCCGCCGGCTGCATGATATGGTCAGCCAGCATACAGCTCATGCAGGCTTTCTGTCGGGTTTCAGGCGAAACAGGCTTTGAAGGATGTTATGGCAGTTGAAGTTGGCAAACTTTATCCACGGCATCTGAAGAGGGTCTGGTGATTCTGGGAGTGTCAAGGTTTGACATCCGCAGATTGTGCATTTTCTTAGCCTTTGTCGGTATCGAGACCCTGTCCCGCCCCGGGTTCGAATTAAGCATGTTGCAGTTCTGAGCGGGAAGTGACTGGCCTTGTGGCCGCCGCTGAGACGGGCTAGGTTGAGGATGCCCTCAGCTGGAAGGGGAAGCGTGTTAACACGCCCAGGATACAACGTTGTATCCTGGGCATATCACGGGATTCTGACATCTGCTGATCGGTGCATTTTCTGTAGCCGTGATACAACAGTCTCTAGTAGAGGTACACTGTTATGATATAACAGTTCCGTTTGTTCACCATAATATTGGTGTGGTCGAATAATAGTTTTTCCTTTATGTGTTTTGTAATAGTTGTTTGGCTGGCCAGGCCTTGGGCCCCCGGTGTGTTTACGCCTATTACACTTTGGGGTTAGCTAGCACAACGCAAGGTGTACCACATGCACATAATCGCTGTGATAATGTTGGGCCTCCCTTGTCGTTTCCTTCCGTTCACCTGCCCTTACTCAGCGGCTGCCAGGCCTACTCAGTTGATGTTTTGTTGCTTGCACATGACTTCCATCTCTACAAAAAGGGACCTCCTGCAGGCAAGCGTGGTCCAACCTATCCTTGCGTGTGCATATATGTGCAGGCAGGTGCACAAACCCTTCCTGCTTGCTTGACCCATGAATGAATGTATCAATTTTGGTCCTGCATATTTTGGTGCTGCCTGCTGCCTTGTTGTATTTTGTCAGATTAGTGGAGCCCCAGCGAGGGCAGATGCTGCTTGATGGTGTAGATCTGCGGACCCTAGGTGAGCTCAGGTTCATAGGTCAGTGGGAATATGTTATTTCCTTCCAAATCAGAACAGGACTCGCGGGCTGACAATGGCACAGGCCGGCATCTGGTAGGATATATACCCAGGATACGACAGGCAGGATAAGAGATCATCATTACGACTACTCTCCTCAATGGCAACGATTAGACCCCATCTGCAACCACGCACTTCAATGCCTATGACGCATTAATTGCACATAGCTTGCCCAAACAGAAAGGAGAAAACAGAAAGGAGAAAAGTTTAAATAGAAGGCATATGTCTATTTTTTCGATAGTCTTGGTTTCTAGAAACATCGATACACAGATGTGTGTATGAATGCCAGCAGGCAGGTATGTATGCCGGTATGAGATGTAATAATTGAAACCTTACCAGGGGTGTTCCATACTTTCAGGCTTGTTTGTAGGGAAGGGCATGCACCTCGTACAGTGTAGGTGTTGCATCCATCCATGGATGGCCATGTTCATCTGATCAAGATTCTGGCCAAGCTACCGTGGAAGACATGCAACAAAAGTTGAAGCACAGATTAACGCATACTGCAATAGTTCATGACTGGCATGTGTGGGTCATATCAAGTAGAGCCATGTTGCTGTCAATAGTATGTAGTTGCAAACACACACATCTCATGATCATCGCATGTGAGCACACATAATATTAAATACCCAATGTCTCCTACATGTGTGTTGCATCAGCTCCATTTCAGAGATAAATACTCGCGTGTACCGTATTTATATACGTGTGCATGCCCCCCACCTTGCCCGCTTCCTGAATAGGTCTGGGAGCTGCACGCTCGGCCCTCTCTGCCATCCCTCAGGTAGGTGGGGCATGTAAACATAGTGGTGTATCCTTTGCTAGCTCGGCGCTTGACTTCGTTGAAAATGTTGGTTAATGGGAACACACAGTATAGCGAAGAGGGGATATGGGCAAGGATGAGGAATGAGGTCCGATGCAGGGTCACGGATTTGGGTTGCCAAGACATGACCTCCTCACTTTGTGCTCCATGACTGCATTTGCGGGACTGGACTCGCCCACATCAGGAGATGCAGGACGTCCTGGAATTCTGTGATACCCTGTTGCCTTTTCTTTCCACATCAGTGCATATTTTCATTTCATGAATTGTGTATCACATACTGCCAGACACACATGGGTCCAACCTCACGGTGTGGTGCAGTGTGGTGCAATACTGTCCAATCCAGCGGCCTGCAGCATGTGGGGAATGGGTTTAGCTTGCATTACCAGGATTCAGCTGGCCATGGTGGACGGGCTGGGTCAAGAGGCACATTATATTGTTAATTCTTTAGCTATCATAGCGAAAGAAAAAACAGTAAAAATTTCAGTCACCTAAATATTTTGATCACCTGTAGGCGACATTCTCGTTTAATAGGTGAGGATGGTCGAGAATGTCGCCTATAGGTGATCAAACGTTTTACCGATCATGATGATCAGTACCTACGTAGGTACTGATCATCATGATCAGTATAAATTAATGGGACGTGTATACACGTCCCATATAACAATAACTACTTACTAGCAGTGGATTACCAAGCCATCAAGCCTGCTGAAAGTCAATCCCTATCTGTGCGATTAGTTCGTCCTTCATTTATAGTGGATGTCGTTTTGCAGGAACCTGTGCTTTTCTCTGGGAGTGTACGGTCAAACCTTGACCCATGGAACCGCCACTCTGACCCTGAGCTCTGGGCAGCCTTGGAAGTGGTTGCACTCCGTGAGCACATTCGGGCTATGGGTAAGTCATACTAGCCTAGCTCCTTTATTTATTATTGTTGGCATTATACCATATATGTATATACTGCCACAATTCTTCTGCGATACACTGTTTTGTGAGGACCTGGAAATGATGGCTGGAATCACATTATTAAACTTTTGCCACAGTCATCATAAGTTTTTGCAGTTACCTTTCACATTACTTGGTGATGCTTAAAAGCCCTGCTGTGAGTTGCCCAGCGGCTTGAAGTCAGCCCATTAATGTCAATACCGGGAAAGGCAGGTCTGCCGGGTAGCGACCGCACGGTGAAGGTATGACCCCCCCTGTCCCACACATCATGCATGCAGGTGGTTTGTCTGCAGTGGTCATGGAGGGCGGTGGCAATTTTAGTGTGGGACAGCGGCAGCTGGTCTGTGTGGCCAGGGCATTGCTGCGGCAGCCAAGGTGGGTTAGGTGTGCATAGCATATGTTCCAGGCATGAAGATGGCGACGTACAAGCACGTACAGGATGGGGTTGCCAGGCGAGAAGGTACCCAGGGCAAGCTGCTTGCCACACCAATATCTTTTATTGTAGCAGCTGGCCGCTGAAAAGGCCTTAAGGTGCTGGTGGAGTGCCCTATATATGTGTATTTGCCAGCTAGTGTGTCTTTATAGAAGATATGCATGTGTGAAGTACTATGTACCAGCTGCTACATTCCTTTCCTTTTGAAGAGGCCCTTATGGCCACACCGGCCTCTGCTTACCGTCGCCTACCCTCAATCCATGTCATTGCATGTGCCGCCTCACATGCACCTAACAGTCTTATGGTTTTCAGACAGGGTCTTCCTGTAACACCAGGCAAAGAGTACTCAGGGAGATGCCAAGGGAGCTGAACCCTTCTTACACTTAAGTATTGACTGGGAAGCTTCCCAGTCAATAACTAACACTGCTACAACTATGTCATGATCAGCATGGTCGACCTGGTTGTCAGATATAGAATGTAGTATGTATGTTGTTACAGGGTGGTTAACTTCGCCAGCGGCCCCCTTTCCCGGGGCAGTCCCTGCTCTCCCCTGCTAGAGGGGCACCCTAATCCGTCACCCCATCCGACTTCAGAATGTATTCGTTGAGTTCGGCAACTCACCACCAGCATCCAACCAAATCTAGCGGATCAACGGCGCATCAACTTAGTTCCTGGTCAGCTCGCAAGTTGATATTATCACGTCCTACACCGTCCATAAGATGGGGGGCCACCTCCCATTTCATCACTCCTCAAACACCCGAGGAGCCGGCAGGCGGATTTGAACCCGGGTCGACTGGGTCAACTGGGAGCAGAAGTCAGGCCTTAACCTCTGCCAGCCGCCTGCCTTGTACCCTAAACCCTGTAGTATATTGGGGTCGAATTGACTACTGTACATTGGCTACTTCAGGATTGCAAGCATGTGCGAGGCCTCAATACCAATTGTGTAGCTGGCCGCTGAAAAGGCCTGTCGAAATGCCGGTGGGCGCGCTTAGCGCGTATTAGTAGTTGTTATGTGTGCCGTACAGTGTACCGGCTACTACATTCTCCCCCCTTTGAAGGGATCCGTCTCGGGCCCTTACGGCCACGTATACCACCAGCCTGTGCCTACCTTTGCCTACCCTCGGGGAGTGGGTGACCAATCCACGTCACGTCATGTGCCCCGTTCACATGTGCCTAGCCGTCTTAAGGTCTTTCAGGCATCAGAGACAGTCCAATCGACCACAGCTACATTTAGACACGGTTATCATGTAATTAGTCGATTTCCACCAAACGTGATTGGTGGGTCGAACCGACAAGTTTAGAATCGTACTCTTATCCAATGTTATGAAAACTGCTTATGTGACAATTTATTTTTCTAATTTACAACTGCTCAGGCTACTGGTTGCTGATGAGGCCACAGCAAGTGTAGATCCGGAGACAGACGCCCTCATCCAGCGAGCCATCAGGACACACTTCCAGGTTAGTGGACTGGGATAGATTGGTCGAATTGCTCACTTGCCCGAGGACTAACCGTTGCCAAATATGTGATGGATGAATGATGAGCTGGAGCTACACTGCTGCCCTGTGAATGTGTTGCAACCGCTCGGCTGTGAATTACAGCTGTATGTGCCATCCTTAATGATGGTAAAACTAACCTAAAAAATAGGCAGGACTAGGTGGACCAATTGGTTATCACGGATGGCTACTCCAGACCAACTGACTTATTTAAGCCAAATTGATGTTTGGGCTTTTATGTCTTGACTCGTACAGGCCTCGACCGTCCTTGCAATTGCACATCGCCTCAACACCATCCTGGACTCGGATGTTGTGCTCCTCATGAATGCGGGCCGAGTGGCAGAGTTTGGATCTGTTCAAGCCCTAATGGAGACCCCTGGATCTGGTTTTGCTGTCATGGTCCAGGAGTCTGGCTTCCAGTGTTGCACTGCTAACACATAGCTATAGATTGATGGGCTATAACTGTATGTGATGCAACCTGAAGTTTACATTCATCAAGGGGGCTTATAGTATGTGAAAAGGACTTTGGCTATAACAAGACGAATATGATTTTGAGCTCTATGGCAGGCATTATGGCGATCTATGTATTACACTGACCTAGACACCTTGCCAGTAGGCAGTTATTGAGTGTGTGTTGTGCATTTGTTATGGCCATTTATTCCGGATGTCAATGGGTGGTGTAGCCATGTGGCATGAAAAGGGTTATGGCAACCCAGGCTACATACTGGCACCCAGGCTGCATGCACCCCAGCACGCTAGGCCACATCCCAGTGCTGTATGCTGCACCCCAGCTGTAGTAGCTGGCCACTGAAAAGGCCTCTCGAGATGCTAATTATCGCGCTTAGCGCGTATTTGTAGTTGTTATGTGTGTCGTACAGTGTACCGTACAGTGTACTACATCCCCCCCCTTTGGAGGGATGCGCCTCGGGCCCTTACGGCCGTTAATTCCAGCCGGAATACCCTCGCCTACCCGCGGGCAGTGGGTGACCAATCCACGTCACGCCATGTGCCCCGTTCACATGTGCCTAGCCGTCTTAAGGTCTTTCAGGCACAGGACATTCCAGTCGGTTAAGCTACTTTATAAAGTAGCTTAACCGACATAATTACGTCGCGGTAATCGTAAATGAATTAAGTCACCAAACCCGATAATCCACCAAGAGTGATGGGTGGGGGTTGAACATGCACACATGTCACGACTGTGGAGATTGCATCCTGAAATAACTAAAAAGTACGTATCCGGGTTTGCCTGAGCATTTGATGCATTCCTGCACATTTCCACAGCAGTGTTTTGTGGTTAATTCCTTGCCGGGTCTCCATCGAAGGTGTTTGGGGAATATAGTCTTTCTGTCCATTCATGGCCAAGTGTGCATTTAACCTCGTAATGTCTGATACATGTGGTCACGTGCCTGTACCTGCCAGGTGTCATGTGTAGTGTTTTCCTGATATGTCCCCCAAGCTTTACACCCTCCCCTAGGTTGCCATGGCCAACCCCCTGGCATGCTGCTGCTGCAACAGGGCATGTATGGTGTGCCCTTCCTGAAAAGATGGGAGAACAGTGCCGGGATGACAGCTGAGTTTTGAGAATAGAAGGCCTGGACCAACCTACTGGGTTTGCTTTCCACACCTTGGGTATAAGGGTTTATAACAGAGAAGCTGGTTAATAAGGAGTGTAGAGGGTTAGGAGTGGGCACCAGCAGCCAGGGTTGTTATGTGGGCTGCAGGGTGTGTGCAGCAGCAACAACACAACACATGCATTATGATGGAAAAAATCCAATCCCCAATACCCCAACCCTCCCTACCCGCCAAACTCTCAAACTCTTTTCCCTAAACCCCAAAACCCTCCAACCCTGCCAACCCTCCGACCCTCATATCCCAATAACCCAACCCTCCCAACCCCAACCCAACCTTCCCTACCCGACACACCCCGCCAATCCCAATGCCCCGACCCTCCCAACCTTGATACCCCAACCCTCCCTACCCCTCATATCCCGCCAACCCCAATACCCCGAACCTACCCGCCAAACTCTCCAACTCTTTTACCCTCTAACGGACCATCTAATCCTCTAACAGCTCCTTCCAAACATAACCTACCCTGAAGCCCTGACCCCAAAAGCCTTTCCCCTCCTGATGCCTGGCCCTCAGACGGACGGGAAAACACCCCTCCTGTGTGACCATAAACCTTCACTCAGTCAAATTCCAGGACTCATGGCCCTTTGGACCACATTACCGGGCTGGACATGTTTTCATTATGAACCCTATCTTTTCATCCATGTTCTGCTACCCAAACCATGCGTATTCCCGCTGAGGATGAACGAGATAAGTGGCTTGTTGCTGTCATAATGGAATGCAGAGTTAATATTGCAAGCATGGCCTCGGTTTTCTGCTATGAGTTGCAGCCTTGGCGAAATTATTTCCATCATAGCACACTTGATCCATCACATTTCATCATCCAAGATCTCACGGGCACCATCTAATAAACCCCAACCCCAAACCTCAGCAGCATTGCACTGCAAAGGATTGCTGGATGGTCGCGTTTGTGGTGATGCTGCTATTTCGTTGTACGTGTTGAAGCGAGCGCTCCTCTTATACGCCATAATATGAATACATTTCGTCGTTGTTGAGAGGTGTGGTGAGACGCTATCTCACTGGGACCTAGCAGACACGACTAAGAGTCATTGGCCGTTACACGCGACCTACCACCAATAGCCCCTTGCCTGGGTGTAAACGTGTGAATCTGAGGTGCTGTAACCAATAAACAGCAAGAGACTTATAAAGGCTGGGGAAGCCTATCCTGACGGACGAGCTGGCAGTAGTCCAGGACCCGCCAGCCGTTGCTCACAGAAGTCTGACGGGCGGCCTTAAACAGGCCACAACCGTTACTCACAACAACCTGACAAGTTACCTTAACAGGCCATGGGGCGACACGGCACCCCTTCGCACCAACACGCCCCCTCGAGTCGCACCAGGGGTCTGACTGCAAACTGCTATTACTGACGAGCTCGGCGCGGTCAAGGGGCTGCTCAACACTCAGCAGACACAATCGCAGCTGGTCCATCACACACGGGACCCGCAGCCTAAGCCGAAGCTCGAAAGCGCTAAGCAGTTTAATTTTACAACAGATCACGTGGACAAGCATAGATAAGTCATGCGATTAGTACTTTCGTCAAAGCGTGGTTCACCGGCAGTGCATCGCAAAGCTTCCTTACCCACCAGGTGCGCACGGTTGTCCAGTTGCAACACTTCATGCAAGCAAGTAAAATAATCAGTGTAAAATAGCGCATCACTCAAACTGACATGAACGTTGGAGCTATCGTCTTCCTTACTCCGCAATCGCGTGATCGCAACGCGGGCGTTATGCACCACCCAACATCAGTTATTCCACATTGTGATCCGCATTGAATTCCCTATGGCATAAAACGAGGGGTAACCCCCCCTTAAGCATAACCCAGGGGTTAGGGGTAGGGGTAAGGGTAGGGGTAAGTGGTTACCCATGTGGCTATGTACGAAGGGGGGTGGGTAACCTAACCCCGGGGTAGGGGTAACCCCTTACCAAGGGGTAACAAAGGGGTAGGGGTAGCCCCTTACCAAGGGGTAACAAAGGGGTCGGGGTAATATTGTACTGAGGGGTAACAGACAGGGTAACCCGTGTTTACAAGTGTTCCTTGTCCGTATGCCGGGCCATATGCCGGTGTCAATGGATTGTAAGTATGTCCCTGTCCAACCTGCCTACACATGCTATCACAGCTGTCTCATCCATCTATCTGAGCACGTATGCCTATTCGCCT
>NW_003307585.1:17292-25529 GCF_000143455.1 Volvox carteri f. nagariensis | reverse complement strand
ACTTGGACAGGGGCTACCTCTTCGGCACCAGCTGGTGTTTCGGCGGCAGCTGCATTGCCGCCCTGCTCTGTGTCTGCAAATCATGATCACATTGTAGGGATCAAAATCGTGCTTACAAGAGTGTAAAACCGCTGAAGTCTTTCCATCCATCCAGTCAACCCTCCTCCCAGCCCATCCCAGAAACCCACCATCCTTCTTCTTGTCCACGAAACCCGCCTTCTGCTTGATGCGCCCAAAGATTGCCAAGGCCTTCTCCCTGGCTTCCTTGTCGGCCTTCTGCCGCATGTCATCTGTCGGCTCCTCCCAGGTGCCCTGCTCCTTCAGCTGTTTCACCTCCGTCCGCACCGTGTTGAACATGCCCTCGTAGCCCTTTGGCTTGAGCCCTGCACCATAGCACGTACACACACATTCAGCCATCGTACATGTCGGGAACTGACACTGCAAGTGGGGGGAAATTGAAAAGTGCGCTATTGTCGGGGGTCCCTTTTCCAATGCATGATTTACTACCCCCAGGTGTATATGTACATTCCCCCAATTTGCAAACTTACCGCCTTGGTAATTCTGCATGCACGTTTTCATGCTTTTAAGGAGAGCTGCTTCGACCTCCTTCCGTGCCGTGCTGTTCCTCTTTAGGGATAGGAGGTTGCCCTTGCCAATGGTCTTGATATGGCACAGTACAGTCATCCAGTGCGTTATGATGGTCTTGATATGAATCGGTGTCGTAGCAGGGGTGTCGTTCCGGGGTGCCAGGCCCTCGCTGATGTCGGTCCAAAGAATGCCCGCCTTGATAACCCTGAATGCGAGGGCAGAAGTACTGCTATAAAGACCGCTCATAGTTGAGTGCGGTCTGAAATCCTGTGCTCGAGCGACCCAACGGTCCCGGACATGGTGCGAAAGTGGTCGTAGCCTCTGCTGCCTCCGCCTTCGGTGCGATAGTCGTAAACGCCTGCTACATTGTAAAGATGCGTCAAGGAAAGGGCTCGGTGTTGCTTTCAGGCGCAGGGTGAGCTGTGTGTAACCTGGTGTAACTTAAACATGCATGGCCTCGCCACCAACATCGTTGGTGTTATTCGAATGTGATTGCATGCAGGCCCCTGATGACCATATCACTTCCCTCGTTATTCCCTGCTTAGGGTGTTCGCCCTGCCACCCTTTTCCGGGGATGCTGCACAGTCCTAGATGTCTTTCGAGGTAAGCCTAATTTGGCGCATTTTTCTGGGACATATTCTGGGACTGTGTCATATTGTCCTTGATGTAAGTTCTGATGCTTTCTAGGACTGCTGGCACATGCTATATCCCCCTGGGCGGCAAGAAAATAATTTGCATGTGTGCTGCACCTGCTGTTTTCTGCTCTTGTTATTGCGCAAGCAGGTGCAGCATGCTGCACAGGTACAAAAGAGGTCAGCAGAGGACAGCAGGACAGATGATGTGCACACGTGGCTACAACTCTATGAGAGGTCACACACCACACAACACTCTGGCGAGAGCTTCCTCATAACACGTTTTTGGGCGACCTGGGCAACTAGAAAAGTAGAGTTGGCAGTCACGGACCAAGTTCATTTTGATACCTTGCCAATAGTTGTGCTGTGCTCGTTCCTCGTAGTTGCGTTGCATTTGTTGCAATAATAACCAGTTAGGTACAATTAGGTACAGAGCTTCTAGAGTGGTGATGCCTGTCCTGCTTTCCTGTAGATGCTGGTAGACGCTCTTAGCGCGTATTTGTAGTTGTTATGTGTGCAGTACTGTGTACTGGCTACTACATCCTATCCTGTCTGTTATATAGCATGTGTGTCGCCTGCAGAATGGTGTGAAAATTCATGACACACTTGTCGGCAGGCTTGTCAATATCTTGTATATCACCACCGGTTATTAATGCACAGCTGATGCTGGGCTCATTTTGTCACCAGGTTATGTCATCTTGAATATGAATCCAAGGATAAGATATGGCGGGTGCCTTTACCTTTTCCCCTTTTCCCCATCATCACACACAAGGCATCATACCAAAGAAACGGTGCCCAAAGAAACGAAACCGCCATCTACATCTGCCATGCAACTCAAGGTGAGAGTGTTGTAGGCTTCAGACGACACAACCACATTATGGGAGCATCGAAAGATACCGATTGAGACAAGTGTCTTGAATATATAGTCATCAGTGACTCCGCTTGGGCCTCGCGCCGATAAGAATCCCCAGTACGACTGGGCGGCGCGGTATCCAGAAGCCATAGTTCGCAGGAACTACTCTCGCTCGGTCAGACGAAACTGGGACGCAGGTCCCAGCTTTACATAGGTAAAACCCCCGCCCATACGCAGGTATGGACTTCCGCAGCGGTGCGGCATTAAGGTGGCGGACGATAACAGTAGTCGCTTTAGCCGCCTGCAGCTAACAGTAGCCGAAACTGGGAAGCAGGTCCCGGCTTTACGTAGGTAAAACCCCCGCCCATACTCAGGTATGGACTTCTGCAGCGGTGCGGCATTAAGGTGGCGGACGATAACAGTAGTCGCTTTAGCCGCCTGCGCCCATAGACTTCCGCAGCAGTGTGGCACGTGAATGGCGGACGACTAACAGTAGTCACTATGGACTTCCGCAATGTCGCGGCATTTGAATGGCGGACGACTAACAGTAGTCGCTTTAGCCGCCGCAGCTAACAGTAGCCGCAATTAAACTAATAGCAGTATTATTAAAAACCTGTAATAACCGACAGCGGAATTGACGGGTGTTAGTAACATTGGAGTTAACCGACAGTTAGGATTCGGCGCCCAAACCGTTGCAAAAAACCTTTACAGGATACAACAGAGAGTCATTCTTTGTGCATGTGCAACAACACTAACTGCAGCAGCTTTTGGGGGCCCGCATGCATCATGATGCATGCAGTAGAAGGGAGGATCACCCTTCTACTGTAGAGCCTACACTCTGGGAAAGGTTTTCACCCGTAAATTCATGTTTACCCGTAATCACGTGGTCTTCACATGTAATTACCGGCCAAGAAAATTTGTACACATGCTTATTTTTAAGTTGCCAAAGCATTCCTTTTATAAGGGAGAACATAGGTGACATTTTGTTGGTTGCCCGTGCTGGAAGTCATCCACAGGTTACATTACCTGTAATCACAAGGTCTTGACCCGTAATCCCCCAAGCCGTAATGCAGAACACCCGTAAAATTTCACGGGCTTAATTGCGACGAAGACGTTTTATGCGTGTGTGTGTGTTACATGGTTGGGGGTGCGTGACCCCATACCTGTAAGACTACTCATACAAGCCGAGGGCCCAAGGGTAATACTACAACGCCTAAAAGCCACGGAGGAAAGGAAAACACCGCACATCAGCCCAGACTAGCGTCTAAAGGGGGTAATTGAGTTTCGGTGAGCCCACATACGTTCCAATATCCTTGCCAGACATGCGGGTTCCCATTGCATGGCCTCCAACATGCTCTGTTGATGATCGAATCCCTCTTCAGCACGAATATCATTATAGGCTGGGCATTCCAATAACAGGGGTTCACATCCTCAATTCGGTCATTAGTACCACAACAGTGGCAAAACCGCTGCCCCCTGGGGACGTGGTACTTGCCCCTTCGTGCTCTGTTTGCCTCCAAAGCCCAGCAACATAAACGAAACTGCATTACCTTACGATGTGCTAAACGAGGAATGAAAACCTTAGGACCCCTGGGAACTGGTTGCTGAGGCGCCCGCCCCTACAGAGGAAGAAGATGTGAACCCCGAGGCCTTGGAGACTCCTGCGCTTCCGACCTGCTACTGTGGCTGTACACACCCCTACACCCGTCCTGGCACACTCCCTTTCTTCACTCAGCACCTCGATGCACCTTTGTGGTCGGTATACGACCCACTGCTGCCGGGGGGGGCGCCCATCCAGCGATGCAAGTGGACCCTGCGGGACTCAGTGAACACCGTGATAGGCCACATGAGGGAGCACGTTCCTCGCCGTGGCGAACTGGAGTCCGTGTTGCAGCTGTACGCGTCCATGTTGCCAGAGCGCCACGTTCTCCCTACATCCCTGTACATGATCAACCGCCTGGCAGGCGTCCGCAGCTGGTCAGATTTCATGGTGCACATCTGCAGCACTGAGGGGTGCCCCGGTCACATGTATGGCAGGCCGACAGGGTCGCTTGAGGAGCAACCCTAAAACCCTAAAACCCTAAGTGCCCGCACTGCTCTCGCCCTAGGTACTCCTTGAAGGACGTCGCGGGGCGCGCTGTCTGGGAGCCAGTGCACTGGTTCATCTACTCTGGCATCGAGGAGGTGGTCCATACGGAGTTCTTCACCAACCCACAGTTCTGTCAGGAGCACGGGCAGTTCCACGGGGATGCAACCCCCGGCTCGTCTCAGTGGCAAGGTGGGCCGGGTGACCATGGCAGGAAAGGGCGAGCCGTTGGTAGCCGTTTGCATTTCGCCGCACCTGTTCAAGGGGTTCCACAATGCGCCCTCACTTTGTTCTCCAGCCCTTGCATCATTGTAATCGTTGTAAGCAGGCATGGGGGTGCAGCAAAAGGGGAGTCTCGCAATCAAATCCCATGCTTTTTTAGCTATTGCCACCGTGGTTACCAACCGTCGGCTGTACCTGGTCCCAGGCTGACGAGATGTGCCCTCTCTGGCCCTTGCCTTATGCAGGCGAGTGGGTGGAGTCGCTGAAATCCTACGCTGGCGGCATAGCCCTGCACCCAGACAGCTCTATCTATGACATCAGCATCGACTGGATTGCACCCTACAACTCTACACAGCACAGTATTGGCATCCTGTTCATCCGTTGTGCGGACATGGACCCCCATAACAAGGGCAAGATCTGGAATCAGCGTGTCATCGCCATCATCCCCGGCCCCAGGATGCCGTCTGTCCTCCACCCCTACCTCCAGCCCATCGTCGACGACCTCCTCCGCCTTGCCAGTGATGGCATGCGTGTCTCACCTGCTGCTGCGCCTGCTAATCCGGAGGCTGCAGAGGGTGCTGCAGCTGGTGGTGCTGGAGGGACAGCTGTGGGCGGCATGGCTGACGGGCAGGCGCCTGCTGATGGTGACCTCCGGGGCACATGGCCCTTTCAGCACCGGGTATTCCTGGGCCAGGTGCTTGCAGACACACCCGCCAGGGCAAAGGTGGCATGCGGCAACGGCCAGAACAGTCGTGTCGGCAGCTGCATGTGGTGCCTATTCGAGGCACACATGGAGGCCAATGTCGGGTGCGGGGCCACCGTGCGCTTCCGTGGCTACACCCAAGCAGTCAGCCAGCACTTCGTAAAGCGGAATGCAGGCAAGAGCCTGAAGGTCGGCGCCCGGGCTCTCAAGAAGACCCATCGGCATTTCGTCAGCACGGGCGGTGTCATGCAGGCGATGTACAGGATGCTCCACCTTGCTCCACACAAGATCACACAGAAGCAGTTCGACGAGCCGGCGCTTCAGACTGGGTGCAAGGGCCTGACTGCCTTCGTGGCCCTGCCGTACATCGACCTGTCGTGCCTCTTCACCGTCTCCACTGGCCATGCCCTGCTGTTCAGAGTGGTCAGCAACTTTGTGGACTACACGCTGACATCGCTCAATGACATCAAGCCAGCAGACCCAGATGCCGAGCTGGTCATGTCTCGTGAAGCACGCCAGCGGGTCGCGGCCCGTGGCCAGTTCCTGGTCGTGACTTCGGACTTCGGGCGGCGGTACAAATGCATCATGCAGTACCGGTGAGCACGGCCAGCACTGGGCAGCCGGCCACACACGGGGGTCGCTAATAGCCGAGAAAGCAAATACGACCAGGGGTTTGCCTGAAAAAAACACCTTCGTCTGTCGGAGAGTTTGCTACTCTAGCTCTGTAATGTACTTCTTCTAGTTACACGGTTGCTCGCCACACTGCCCCCCTCCACCCATGCAGCAAGAGCTACCGCATGGAGGACTGGCTGCACTTCGTCGAGACGTTCTCCAGCTACATCTTCAAGGGGGACGTGCTGCCCGAGGCCTTGCGGGCCCTGTGGTGGAGCCTGTGCAGCGCGGTCACACACTACTTCTGGCCACGGCCCCCCGACAAGACCCGTGAGCAGTTCCTGGTGGCAGCCAAGGCGGCTGCATGCAAGCTCAGAGCTTACACGACCAGGCTGGAGGAGTTGGAGGTGCCGGGCTACATGTTCACGATCAACCTGCACATCTGCGTATGCCGGCTGTACGACCAGGAGTGCCAACTTGGGTCCGCGGCAGGGTTCTCCGACCTGCCGGTGGAACGCATGATGCAGCAAATGAAGATGAAAGACGGAAGGATGGTGTCGCAGGCACCTGAGAAGCACTACACGCAGTGGCTGTGCCTGATGTGGGCCTCCGAGTCGCTCACCGAGGCAGACCATGCGACCGGGGCCAAATGCACGACCAACCAGCAGCTTGAGAGGATGTTGGCATGGCGCGCGGTGAACACCGAGGCTGCCTGGTTTGACAAACCAGGAGCCAACGGTTACCTGCTTGGATGAGGCCACACGGTCTACCCGAGTCCGGAATGAGTGGCACAAGTCCGGGCAGCCATGGCGAGCCTAGTGCACTGGTACACCCTGGCATTCGAGGACGTGGCTTCCTGGACATTGGGTCCCAGTGCGAGCTACGAACTGGACACGGACCGCCTGGATAGGGTTCTCACGTCTACACCACCCGACTGTCCTAAGGCCCGCTCCTTTTTGCATGCCGAGGCACTCGATGAGGAGCAGTACTTCAGGGCTGAGTACGGGCGCCAGCAGCAGCGGACCTCCTGCTGGGCATGCTACCAGGCAGAAGTCGGCAACGAGGCTCGGACATATGCGGCCTACCTCAAGTACTTCGTCCACCTGCCCACGGAAGACGGCGCTCAGGATGTCCACTTCGCTGTCGCAGATGTGTACTCGGGACAGGTGTTCAGCGGGGGGCTGGTGGTGGTCAACATGGCGGCCGCCCAGACAGCGAGGGCAGGCAGCCAGTGGGAGATGTGGCAGCCTTCACTGCGCCTTCACTTCCATTTGTTTCTTCTCCACCCATGCCACCAGCTTCTCTACCGACAGCACATTCCCCTCCGAGCATGCAGTCATCGAGCGGATACAGTCTATCCTTCTGCAACCATCCTTGAGACTTGTGCCGGTATGAGCCGGCTGCCTTGTAACCCTTTTGGAACCACCCAGACCACACAAAGGGTTTAAGACAATAAGCCTCCCACTGGGTATTCACCCTAATCAGCCCTGGCAGTCGGTACTCTGAATTAATGCAACACACACGTGAACCCGCCCCCTCCATTGTCAATCCCCATCATCACAAGGCCACCTGAGTTGCCACCTTAAGGCAAGCTTGCATATGGCCCTCTACAAGATGGGGGGCCCAGTGAGTTCAGCCGCCAGTAGCTCCTTGTACCCAGGGCGGGAAAACACCTTGGGGTAGACGGGGCCGAATGTTAGCAAAGCAGCCTCTACCCACAGAAGCCCCTCAATGAGCATGCCGGTGGGCCACTCACCGTACGGCTCGGGTGCGATAAACATATCTCTGAGTCGAGCAAGACCCCACCGCCCGTTGAAAGGGTTGAAAACAACCATGCTCTTCTCGACCTCGTCCGCAGACAAGGTGGGGAGCTGTCTGTGCAACTCCTGCTCCTTTCCCTCATAGGACAGGAGGAAATAGAGCTGGCTTTCCTTGATGCTCCCCCCGTACACATCTTTTAGGCTCGGCACTGTAGCTTTCACCCACCCACCAGGAACCTCTCCCTCAGGGACACAGTAGACGGAGTACACCTTCAGCTTCATAAACATGAAGTCCAGTTTACCGCCGTCACCCGGCAACTTGAGGGAAGTCCCCAGGGTGGCATTCCGCGGCAAGACATACTTGTGTCCAAGCGGGCCTCCAATCACCGAGTCCCTGGGGCAGACCCAGAACTGTGACGACCTGCAACGACCATCGACGGGCGCCGTACTTGTATACTTGCATGTCATCAGCCAAGTCTTATCACGACCTGCCTCGCTCTCTATGTTCTCGTATTCCATTGTTATACCTGATACAGTTTACACTAGCCACGACTCTAGGATACAGGACAGACCAATAGCTTCCGCGCCGTCTTGACCTGAACAAGTGCAACTCTATAGTTCCATAAGCTGGAAAATGGAATAAGACTTTCCCGGAAGTATTGAACTCCGGTGTGCTTTAGGGTTTTAGGGAGTACACACGGGGGGAAAGAATGGGCTATTGCAGCGAAGCAACGCCCCAGATGAGTGCTAAAAACGGTGCATTAGAACATGCATATTTGAA
>NW_003307585.1:12606-15007 GCF_000143455.1 Volvox carteri f. nagariensis | reverse complement strand
ACCCCTGGCACTAGCCAGGTTCCCCTCGGAAGTCTGGGAGACCCGGCACGTTGCTCTATGGCGCTTCATATGCTCAAGTGGACGAGGGAGGACAATGATGGTCCACCATGTAACTGCACTTCAAACGATTTACCGTCCATGGGCACGCCAGCTTTTATGTACAACCCCGCACTTGTATGGAACTTGTAACACACTCAAACACATACAACGACAGACACACAGACACACCCACCCACCCATTTCAGTCAAACACACACGCACACACACACACACACAGACAGACAGACACACGGACAGACAAACAGAGACAGACAAAAGGAGAGACACAGAGACAGACACACAGACAGACAGAGACAGACACAGAGGCAGACACAGACAGACAGACACAGAGGCAGACACACAGACAGACAGACACGGACAGACAGAGACAGACACAGACAGACAGACACGGACAGACAGACACAGACAGACAGACACAGACAGACAGACAGACAGACAGACAGACAGACAGACAGACAGACAGACAGACAGACAGACAGACAGACAGACAGACAGACATAAATAGATAAAGAAAGAAAGGAAGGAAGAAAAGAAGAAAGAAAAAGACATACAGACAGACAGACAGACGGACGGACAGACAGACAGAAATAAATAAATAAATAAAGTAAGAAAGAAAGAAATAAATGAAGAAAGAAAAAGACAGACAGACAGACAGACAGAGACAGACAGACAGACAGAGACAGGCAGACAGACAGACAGACAGACAGACGTCCTTGGTGGAGTCCCATGGTGGAGTACTCCTCAGGCTACATCAACGCTTGTGGCACCAGCTCGATTTCTTCTCTCTCTCTGTCTCTTCTCTCTCGTCTGTAATTTTTCCACGTGACTATAGACGAACTATTTTGAGTTTTAGACGGCTCGTCTATAGCTGAGTTTTTTAGACGATATAGACGACCGTCTAATAGACGACCCATAGACGACCGTCTATACCCAGTCGTCTATAGACAGGTCGTCTATAGATTACGTCTATAGACGACGCGGATATAGACGGTTATCTATAGACAAGTCGGATATAGACACTGTCTATAGACAGTCGGGTATAGGCTATTATCTTTTAGACGGCAGTGGATGGCGGGCATCGTTCCTTATTCATGTGTTACAATCTCAAGTCGTTTCCTCTCTGAACTTCCACCAGGGCTTCATCCACCATGTTAATCAGGTTCCGGGTCCAGGTTTGTCATTGCCATTGACACTAGCAAACCAGTGGTTGTCATCAACCTTGGCTGATGAAACCTCAACCTTGGTTGTCATCAACAACATCAATATCCACAGTATCCAAATCCATGTCTCCTTTAGGCATACACAAGGCATGCGCTTCCAGGCTCCACCCATCCCAGCATCGCAAGTAGAAGAGGCTCTTCTCTCTTTCTGTCTGTGTGTGTCTGTGTGTGTAAACACTCATGTGGTACACACACACGCCCCCCATGTACACACAAGCAGGCGATGTTGGGGTAACAATAAAACACACAACCACCCACACACAACCTCACACGCACACACAGGACTGTTGGGGCACATGATGGGGTTGGGGTAACATGAAAACATGCACACACACGGCCACAGAACTATTCGGGTATATGTTGGTGTTGGGGTAACATAAGACACAGAGACACACAGACAGACAGAGACAGAGAGACACAAACTCACACACACACACACAGAGTCACACAGAGTCACACAGAGTCACACACAGTCACACACAGAGGCACAGAGACACACATACATAAACAGAGACACACACAGTCAAACGCACACAAAGACAGACACACACAGTCAAACACACCCTAAGACAGAGACACATACATACACACAAAGACAGAGACACACACACACATACACACATACACACATACACACATACACACATACACACATACACACATACACACATACACACAGACACACAGACATACTCACACACATAAACCTGCCTGTCATGCATTATTCTTCTACATCATATCCTGTCAGCCAAACATCTCATTTCCGAATTGGTGGGTGCCCATCAAACAGATAGAGCAGCATCCGAGCAGCATCTCCTACTTCCTGCTCTGCTGCCGCTGAAATGTTGCTGCTGCTTCCGAAACGGAGGATGCTGCCCTGCTGCACCGGAGGCAGGCGGCTATAGCCCATGCTACCATCCCGTCCTTGATGACCACGCCGGTTCTCAGCACGTGTTCCCCACACAAGATGAAACGGGTTGATGCATGCACGCTCGTCACAGATGTGCATCGCATCATACTGTGTGTGCGGCAGCACATGTTGTTGTTGAGGTTGCTGCTGGGGTTGTTGCTGCTGCATAGACGGGACAGCAGACACTGGATGATGGTTGGGCAACAGGAGG
>NW_003307585.1:7492-9588 GCF_000143455.1 Volvox carteri f. nagariensis | reverse complement strand
CACCTTTTCTGCTTCTTCCTGTCCTGCAGCATGCAGAAAAAAAACGTTATATTATAATATA
Source organism: Volvox carteri f. nagariensis (assembly GCF_000143455.1). Classification (NCBI taxonomy): domain Eukaryota; kingdom Viridiplantae; phylum Chlorophyta; class Chlorophyceae; order Chlamydomonadales; family Volvocaceae; genus Volvox; species Volvox carteri. The sequence continues at coordinate 9,527 of NW_003307585.1, read as the reverse complement.
TCTACATTAAGAAAAAACACATTTTCTTGTTTCAACAATTCAACAATGATTGTTATTATTTATAAAACAAAAGTTGAAGAAAGCTTAATACATCGTCTCATGCTGCTGCTGGACAAGTCGATTAACATAACGCGTCAGCGATGAACGCACATCGCACCCGCAGTTGTTGCATGAGCCGTGACTTGAACCCACTATCACCAATTGCGCATACGTACTGCAAATTACTATGTCTTAGCACACCACAGGCTCACTGACCACTCCGGCGGGAGTAGCCAATGACTTGAATCGGGCAGCGTTAGTCTATATTCCACAACTTTCTTGTAAATCGCCCTTACTGCCGGCGTGTCCTTTCGAGGACGCTAAAGCTGTTTCTTTGTGCTTTTGTTGCGGTGTATTGATTGGTGTTTGTCTTGTTCCGTGGTTCGCGCGCATTAGACACATGTCGTCTTCTGCTTCTTCGCGGCTTGATTTCTATTTCGCGCCTGCTCCATAAATAAAATTTTAAAAACGTCCTGATAGCTCTCGCTGTGACGGTCTCATTTCAATTGTCTGTTTGTCGTCGGCGAGCGGTGAGAAGTAGGGGCGGCGCACTTTATTACTAATGATGACGTATAGTACGACGAAGCACACTTGAGCAGCGTCGTTGTTGTTGTGTACCGATTATTATTTTGTTGTTGTTACATTCATTATTGTTGACCCTAAGTATTCAAGTAATATATATATAATGCATGTGCCGCAGAACAACATGATGATGAATGATGATGATGCTATGTGCCCGCTTCCGCTCCCGTACTTATACTTATTACTTTTCTTATTACTACTAATTGTAAAAACTTTGAGCGACTCTTCCCGGCGAAATTTTAATAACGATGACGACGACGACGACGACGACGAGGATTGACGACCAGACACCACCACCAGCGAGCGCGATCGCATCGCATATTCTTATTCTTATTCTTATCCTTATTCTTATTCTGATCACAGAGCACAGCAGAGGCGGCACAGTAAAGTTTTAGTGGTGGTGGATCATCGGCGGGTTGGCACGCTTGTGTTGTGCACGCGGCGAGATTGTTGTTGGTATATATACCGTTAGGGTTATTATTATTATACTTTACATATGTGCCAAATCGTGCCAAGTAGATACAGCAGCATTGTTTGATTGTGTTGGTGTAGATATGCATATAGAGAGAGATCGTGTGTCCGACGAGAAGGGAAAAGGGAGCATACACAACAACAACAACAACAACAACAACAACAATATGTACAACTACTACGTGGGTGCATCATCGCCACACCGTCGTGCATGCGCGTGTCCCATAATATCCACATACCCGCGGAGCCATCATATGCTGCTGCGTATGTGTACTACTACTAATTATAAAGTAGTATCACGTACAGTACGACATGTACAACAACAACCCAACAGACAGACCAACAACATACATCGCAAGTGCAGTGCGCGGATATACATACATACATACATACATACATACATACACACACCCACAGTCTAAGAATTTAATAAAAACTCTCCCACAGTCTCCCTCGACAGTCATCCGCTCAGTCTCGCCGTCTGTATCTGTATCTGCTGTCCCCATCGCCATCGTCTCCCTGTGCCTGTCCCTCCCTCCACATATGTATGTTCTCTAGGTATATAATATCCTTGTGTACGACAGAGTGTGCACGTGTGCCGTATCATCAACGTACATAAGGTACAGCATACGTGTCTGCACCACATATATACATATGTACGTGTGCACATCTCCGAGCAGCCCTGTGCATGGTCTCCGCTTGATAATAGATGAGGTTGTTATCATCACCTAGTTCATACATACATACAAAATGCATACATACCCTGCTCTGTGAAGATGACAAAACAGAGGTATAGGTACTACTACTACTACTACTACTACCACTACTATCTGGATTCATTTGCTTGGGTGGCTGGCAATAATAACTATATATTTTAAAGTTACTCTGCTGCGGCCGCCATATGTATTATATAGCATCATGGAGGGATGTTTATAGCTTCATT
>NW_003307585.1:5467-6448 GCF_000143455.1 Volvox carteri f. nagariensis | reverse complement strand
CGTCAGCATCATCATCATAATCATCATCGGCAGCTGATGGCTGTGCTGCTGTTGGCCTGATGCAGCTGGCCGTCATCGCCGCCATCGTCATCATATCGCCATCTCGTCAATGCCGTCGTACAGTGCCAGCATCCACGCCGCCGCGAGTGGGGACTCATGACGGCGCCCATGACGGTGCCGTCTAATAACGCATGCGCCAGCTCTAAAGGTGACGCGGCGGCAGCAGCGGCGGCGGTGCAGGGCTGGCGAAAGATGGGTCGCTGTGATGACCCACGGGTCGGCCCCGTAGCAGCACCAGCGGGTAGCAGGCCAGCATCGGCAGCATGCCGCACGTCACGGCCTTCGTCATCAAAAGCACCCCCCCCACACACGCCACGGCATCCGTGCTTAAACCCTAAGCACGAGCACGAGCACTGGCGCTGGCGCTGGCGCTTGGCTCATCCTAGCCATGTCTCTGCTTTTCACCTGCTGGCTGGGGGGGGGGGGAGGGGAGGAAAATTAAAAACAATTAGGGCGACGGCACATTTTTTATAAAAGTTTCTATCGTATGAAAAGTGAGGGGGGGCAGCAGGTGTGAGCATGAGCAAAAATTTCCTGTTTTTAAAATATGTGTACACAGCAGATGTAGTAGATAATGTGGGAGGGCTGTGGGTACGCCCCCACCCCCACCCCCACCCCCGCCCTCTTCATCTTCATCTTTTCCCCCGAAGGCCACGCCCTCAAAAACCAACATATCGCCACACACCTATGCCCCAATTCCCGGACGCTTTCTAAACCTTTCTATGTGCCATTACCTTGAGATAGGATGCCTGTCCACCGTTTTTCAGTGACCCCCCAAGCGCCTGTATAGATAGAGACTACGATGCACGGCGGCTGCACTAGAATACAAAATCGATCTCTTATGCGCGGCGCTGGACTGCTAATATAAGCTATATAATCTCTCTCTATATATATATAGCAGCTGTGAGAGTCCCAGGGCTA
>NW_003307585.1:0-1389 GCF_000143455.1 Volvox carteri f. nagariensis | reverse complement strand
GAGGGATTATTGAGGGAGGGTGGAGGGAGGGAGGGAGGGAGGGAGGGAGGGTGAAAGGGTGGAAGGATGGAGATGGAGCGCTATGTCTCCCATAGTTCACACCCCGAAGGAAAAAACAGCCACACGGCTCTATGGGCCCGGAGGCCTCAGTGTTATTAGCATATGCATCATTCGCGCCCACACGAATCCCCCAGGGTCCCTGTCGTATTTAAGTCATTTAGCCGGCGGCTCCCCCGTTCGTTTGACTGGACATTCATAGGAGAGTCATCACACACACACACACACATAACCAGCAGAGGCACACAAACGCGCGGCACGCTAAAACCCGCCATCAAGCCTATAATTTATTTAACTTTTGGAGAGACATCCCCAGACTCCCGGATGGGCAGTGGCAGGTGTTGTGTCGTGTGCGGGGTTTTTTAATTGTTTGGATGTTGTGCACACAACACATGGGTGAGGGGCTCTTGCTGTGATGTTTCGTCTCACCCCACAGCCTTCACCACACAGCCTCTGGGGGTCAGTTGTTTTTTCAAACACGCCACGTGACGCCACCACACGCAGCCCTGATTCATTTGGAGGCCACAATATCCGAATGTGTCAGAATGTCTCGACGATGCCGGGGTTATGGGGGATGCATTTGCAATACATCCAAAGCATGATATACACGTCGGATGCATGCAATGTGGTATGGGATGTGGGGTACGTTTAGATTCTTTATATGGGACAGAGGGCGCAAAGGGTCGTCCAGCTGTGGAGGGCTGGAGAGAGGTGCCGTGGGGGACTCTTTTTAACATCTTTTACACAAACGCTTTTGTGGCGTTTTTGTGGGTAGGAATGCATGTGTTTTGTCTTCTCCCACTTGTGGTGGTGTAAGTTGTTTTGAGCCACACCATCCTGTGGCGCGCAAGCGAGATTTTGTGCGCACGCAGCTGCAGCTGCGTGTGTGCATGTGCATGCATGCGCTCGAACTGCATATTCGTTGCCGACCCGTGGGTTTTCCTCTGCCCCGACGACGCCCTGTGGCGTCCTGCTTCCCGTATGCTAGCTTTAGCACGTGTGGAACAACTTAGGGCAGAAAGATAGGTGTGATGGGAGCGACAAGCAAAGCTGTCATGCTCAAATGGAGCGCGCTCAAATGGATGTTCGGCGACATGTTGACAACGCCACACACAAGCAACTCCACAGACTAAAGCGGGTGATGCGCATATAGACGTGTACATGATTTTTGAGGACATGACCTGGTGTATGGTCCCTTTCCTCTAAGCGGCCGCACAGCCACGGGCGGCTAATGTCCGGACACACCATCGAACATCAACCGCCTGGCAAACTGTGCTTAATCAAGCGACATAGCATATCAAAGTGCGGCATCCTCGATATGCATTCGANCAC